>NC_140801.1:16301031-16468531 GCF_037176805.1 Vigna unguiculata
ATATTGTGTTTTGTCTTAAGTCATGTTTTAGCACTTTAATTCATCTTAATTTTCGTTCATATGGCTGAATTCTGCACTTGCTTGATGAGAACCAAGTCCTACATCACACAAAATGAGCTATGAACTTCAAGTGATGCTTGTGGATGTGTAAGGCAATGGTCTCACTGTTTTTCGTCCATTTCACCGATTGGATTGTGCTTTTGAGTGTTTAAGATGTTCTTCTATGATTCATACTTGATTTTAGATCATAATCAATTTCATTCATCTTGAATTTTCATAGAACATCTTACAATTTCCGTGAGCAATTCTGCTCCAGTCTGTTTTTCCAGATTTCACTGCACGCACACCTACTGTTTGAGATTTTTCATGACTCACTGCCTGGTCCAAATTTTAATCTGAATTTTTCCTCATTTAGCTAACATCCAGACGAAACATACAAAAAAAGAATCATTCAAAAATGTTGAGTACAAAAAAAATGAAAAATCGGCGAAGTTGAGGAAAAGTTTCACGTTTTCTGGCGCAGTGGTCTCGGGAATTTTATGTTTTACTGCTGTTTTGTGCGATTTGTGGTGCTTTTAAGTGCTCTTTGTTATTCTAATTGATTCCTTGATTGTGTACTCTATATTGGCTTGAGTTTGCCTTCAATAGAAGTGGAATTTATTCCTTCAATTTGGCACAAAATTGCAATGAGTACAGTGGCTGTTTTTGAGCACTTTTTCTTCACTATTTTCAGTTTTTTTTTTCATCTATTCTAGTGCATTTCTAGGTTCCTTTTTGTGGTGCTTGCCTTTCTTTCCAGCCTTTAATTTCTTGCTTGTCACTTCTTGAATCTCCTTCTAGTCATGTTTCATTCCAATTCTCTTTTGGTTTAACATTTCTAATTAGCTTTTCTTGCTTTCTCCTTTGTTTGGGTTCATATACTTGACTCTTGGTTATTGGTTGTGATTGATGATGCTATGAAGTTTAGAATGGTTTCTATGATTTGGTAGCATCTTAGGTGGTGGATATTGAAGTAGAATTTTAGCTTGTGTGCTTATCCTTTTCCTCACCTATTGAGAGTTTTGGACCTATTCATTTGAGAGAGTGTGTGCTAACTCCATTGCTTGGTATAGTTTTCTTGCTGTTTTGTTTTTTTGGTGCAGGTTTGATGGCTGTTTTGGCCTTAAAACCAAGGCTATAGTTGCTGTTTTGCACTTCATTTTGGTGGCTTAAGGTGCTTACAAGTGCCTTACTTGGTGGTGGTCTTTGTTCAAATCACAAGAAGGCTACAAGCCAAGCTCTTGGCTCTTGATTTTGTGCAAATTGGCAGCACTTTGGCAGCACATTTGGAGTTGCATTGTTTCTTATTTTTGGCTTTATTTCTTTGTACTTTGTACTTCTTTTTGGCACATCTTATTTGGTACCATTTTGAAGCCTCCTTGATTGTGAAATTGCATCTTTTGAGCATCAAAATTTGAGATATTAAGTGGCTTGAGGTTGCTTCATTTTGAGTACCAAATTAGTGAACCAAAAATGATTTCAAATTCCATTGTATCCATGGCCTACTTAGGTGTCTTGGGGAACCAAAGGTGTTCAATCCCATCTCCTAAGTAGAACCTTTTTCATATTCTAGTGCAACGTTTTAGTAAGTGAGTGTGTTGAAAGTTCTAAGTGCTTTCTCACCTTGCTTTTAGGCCGTATAGTTAGACGCTTAGTGGTTTAAATTTGTGAGACCTAAGTCTCTAAAATTTTTGCCATTTAGGGGTCCGTTTTTAGTGTTAGTCTTTTCTTTTCTTTGAGTCTTGTTTGTGTTTGTTAGTGCTTAGTGTCTCAAGTGATTCTATTTACTTAGCCTTAAACAATTGTGTGATCTTTGAAACCTTTTGCAAGTACATCTTGGCAAGGATTGGCCTTGGTACTTAAGAAGTCTTTTAGACTCACCTCGCCTAACCTGGAGATCTACTTGTGCTTGGTTTCTTCTTTCACTATTTTGTTAAAGTTCTAAGTTCTTTCAATCACCATGAGCACTAGAAGGGCTACTCGTGCTAGTACCCAACATCAACAACATGATGAAAACAACCTCCACACAAGTGGTGATGAGGAGGTTGAGGTTGATCCTAGAGTCCTAAATAATCTCTCTCAAGAGGTTAGGGACCTTAAAATTCAAATGGCTTCCATACAAGCCAATCTTCAATTAATTGCCAATCAACTTACCCCTCCCAACCACAATACCCGTGCCTCTCCTAGGCCTTCTCGTGCCCCTTCAAGGCATGAGTATGATTTTGAAGAGGAGGAAGATGAGCGCATTAACCTTAGACAATCGCCTCGTGTAAGAAGGCAAAGGCGCATACCTCCTCACCCAAAGGAAGTCAAAATTGATTTGCCTCATTTCTATGGAAAGGATAATGTTGAGATTTTTCTTGATTGGGTTGCCAAAGTAGAACAATTGTTTGAGAGTCATGTTGTGGAGGACGAGAGGCGTGTGTCTCTAGCTACTCTTAGCTTTCAAGGGCATGCTCTTAATTGGTGGACTTCCTTAGTCCTCCAAAGAAGGAGAAAAGGGCTACATGATATTGAGTATTGGAATGATCTTAAGGAAGCCCTTCATGCCCGCCATGTTCCCTCCTACTACAAAAGAGAGCTCTTGGACAAGCTCCAAAGGCTCCAACAAAGATCTATGTCTATAGAAGAGTATAGACAAAAGATGGAGCTCTACATCATGAGAGCTGGAATTGAAGAAGAAGAGGAACTTACCATTGCTAGGTTCTTAAGTGGACTCAATTACAACATAAGAGATAAAGTTGAGTTGCTCCCCTACCGCAATTTTAATGATCTTGTTCAAATGAGCATCAAGGTGGAGCAACAACTTTTGAGACGTCCTTCTCGCAAGGATTCTCCCTCTTTTTCTAAAAGTGATTTTCAAAAGAAAGATTTTTCAAAAGAAAAAGAGTCCACTCATAAGAGCCTTACAAAGGTAAGTGACAAGGGTGAATCCTCCACCAACAAAAGAGGTAGTGACATTAAATGTTTCAAGTGTCTAGGTAGAGGTCATGTGGCCGCTCAATGCCCTACCAAACGCACCATTGTGCTTAAGGGCAAAGACCTCTACACTAGCCAAGAGGAGTCATCTTCAAGTGACTCCGACACTTCTCATTCTAGTGATTCTCAAGAACATTCATATCCAAATGAAGGGAAACTTTTGATGATTAGGAGGCTTCTCAATAACCAACCTCGCATTCCTCTCAATGATCAAAGAGAAAATATTTTCCACACAAGATGTGAGGTTTTGAAAAAAACTTGTTCTTTGATCATTGATAGTGGGTCTTGTTGCAATTGTTGTAGCACAAGATTGGTTGAGAAGTTGAATTTGACTTTGTTACCCCATCCCAAACCTTACAAACTTCATTGGCTTAATGAAGATGGGGATCTCAAAGTTGAACATCAAGTAAAAGTCAAGTTCTCCATTGGGAAATTTAAAGATAAAGTTTTATGTGATGTAATCCCAATGGAAGCTTGCCATATTCTCTTGGGGAGGCCTTGGCAATTTGATCATAAAACCTTACACAATGGCCACACCAATGAGATCACCCTCCAACATCATTCAAAAACTTTTGTGTTGCATCCACTCACTCCTAGCCAAGTTGCTAGTGATCAAGTTCAAATGCGAGCTAGGAGAGAGGAAGAGAGTTCCAAGAACTCTAATGCTTCTAATGATTCTAAGGACAAGACAAAGGTAGAGGAAGTTTCTTCTTCTAAGGATGTTGCTCATGAAGTTCTTTTAACTCATAAAACTCTTTTGCATACTCTTCATAATGAGCAACCTCCCTTCCTCTTACTTTGTCAAGCAATCCTTACTTGTCTTGAACATCCTTCTCTTAAGGATCTACCTCCTTCCATTCGTGCTCTCCTTCATGAATTTGAAGATATTTTTCCAAAGGATGGCCCTCATGGTCTTCCACCTTTTAGAGGGATTGAGCACCAAATTGATTTTGTCCCAAGGGCAAGTCTTCCTAATAGACCTGCCTATAGGACAAACCCAATTGAGACCAAGGAGATAGAAACTCAAGTGAATGAGTTGCTAGACAAGGGATGGGTTCAAAAAAGTTTAAGTCCTTGTGCTGTGCCTGTGTTGTTGGTGCCCAAGAAAGATGGAAAGTGGCGTATGTGCTGTGATTGTAGGGCTATCAACAACATCACCATTAAATATAGGCATCCAATCCCAAGACTAGATGATATGTTGGATGAATTACATGGAGCACAAATATTTTCAAAAATAGACCTCAAAAGTGGTTATCACCAAATTCGTATTCAAAAAGGTGATGAGTGGAAAACTGCTTTCAAAACAAAATTTGGTCTATATGAATGGTTAGTCATGCCCTTTGGTCTAACCAATGCTCCTAGTACATTCATGCGCCTAATGAATCATGTCTTGCGAGATTGTATAGGCAAGTTTGTTGTTGTCTATTTTGATGACATCTTGGTGTATAGTACAAGCTCTAAACTTCATGTGGGTCATCTTAGAGTTGTGTTATCTCTTCTCCGAGACCACCAACTCTATGCTAACATTGACAAGTGCACTTTCTGTGTAGAGAGTGTCATCTTTTTGGGATTTGTGGTCAATAAGAGTGGGGTGCATGTTGACCCCGCAAAAATCAAGGCCATCCAAGAATGGCCTGTGCCAAAGAATGTTGGGGACATTAGAAGTTTTCATGGATTAGCAAGTTTTTATAGAAGATTTGTCCCCAACTTCTCTACCATTGCTTCACCCCTCAATGAACTTGTTAAGAAAGACATTTCTTTTGAGTGGGGTGAAAGACAACAAAAGGCTTTTGATGATATCAAGCTAGGCTCACCCAAGCTCCCATTCTTGCTCTTCCAAATTTTGAGAAAACTTTTGAGCTAGAATGTGATGCTTCTGGGGTGGGAATAGGTGCGGTTTTGTTACAAGAAGGCCATCCAATTGCCTATTTTAGTGAAAAACTAAATGGTCCTTCTCGTAACTATCCCACCTATGATAAAGAGCTATATGCTCTTGTGCGAGCTCTTCATACTTGGGAACATTATCTTGTGACAAAAGAGTTTATTATCCATAGTGATCATGAAACTCTCAAGTATTTGAAGAGCCAACACAAATTGAATAAAAGGCATGCAAAGTGGGTTGAGTACTTGGAACAATTCCCTTATGTTATCAAGTACAAGAAAGGGAAAGCTAATGTGGTGGCTGATGCACTATCAAGGAGATATACTCTCTTAGCCAAGCTTGGGTCCCAAATTCTTGGATTTGACAACATATGTGAATTGTATATTCATGATCCCTTCTTTGCTACCATCTATCATGATTGTCTCACTAAGTCCCAAGGCGGCTTTTATCTCTCAAATGGATATCTTTTCAAAGAAGGCCGCCTATGTATTCCTCTAGGTTCTCATAGAAAACTTTTGATCAAAGAAATGCATGAGGGGGGACTTATGGGTCATTTTGGGGTTGCCAAAACTTTGGCCATGCTTAAAGAGAAATTCTTTTGGCCCCATATGAAAAGGGAAATACAAAACTATTGCGCTAGTTGTTTGAATTGTTTGCATGCTAAGTCTAGCGTAATGCCTGCAGGGATGTATACTCCTTTGCCTGTTGCTTCCAACCCTTGGGAGGATATAAGTATGGATTTTGTCCTAGGGCTTCCAAGGACTTTTAGGGGTGTTGACTCTATATTTGTGGTAGTGGACCGTTTTTCTAAAATGGCACATTTTATACCATGCCACAAAGTAGATGATGCTAGCAACATAGCAAGGTTGTTCTTTAGAGAAGTGGTTCGCCTCCATGGTTTACCCAAAACAATTGTGTCTGATAGGGATGCTAAATTCCTAAGCCATTTTTGGAGGACCTTGTGGTCTAGGCTAGGAACAAAACTTTCTTTCTCTACCTTTTGTCACCCACAAACTGATGGGCAAACCGAGGTAGTCAATAGATCCCTTTCCACATTGCTTAGGGTTTTGCTTAAGGGGAATCATAAATCTTGGGATGAGTATCTTCCCCACATTGAATTTGCTTACAATAGAGTGGTCCATAGCACCACCAAACTCTCACCCTTTGAGGTAGTTTATGGTTTTAACCCTCTCACACCATTGGACTTATTACCTCTTCCAACTTCTTTTGATTTTGTTCATAAAGAAGGGGTTTCTAAGTCCAAGTTCATAAAAGATTTTCATGAGAAGGTTAAACACCAAATTCAAGCCCAAGTTGAAAAGATTACTCATTCTAAAAACAAGGGCAAGAGAGTTCGGTCTTTTAATGAAGGAGATTTAGTTTGGTTGCACTTCAGGAAGGAAAGATTTCCTAATATAAGAAAATCCAAACTTAGTCCCCGAGGTGATGGTCCATTCCAAATCATTAAGAAGATCAATAATAATGCTTATCAATTGGATCTTCCTCCGGAATATGGTGTGCATCCTACTTTCAACATTACTGATTTGGTTCCCTTTGTAGGTATTTTTGATGAAGAGGGTGACCACCAAGATTTGAGGGCAAATCCTCTTCAAGGGGGAGGGGATGATGTGACCCCAACAAGCCCAAGCTCAAGTGCATCAACAAGCCCAAGCCCACATCAAGGCCCAATCACTAGAAGCATGATGAGAAAGATTCACATGGGTCTCTCACAAGATGATCAAGTCAATCATGGGCTTTTTACATTATTCACATGGGCTAAAGAAATCTCTAAAATATGAGATGATGCATGAAGGAAGTAGTATAGATTTAAAATTGGGCCATTGTTTAGGTCTTGTTTTTCTAGAATAATAAGTCAAACAATGTGTAGTTGAATTGATAAAATTGGGCTTGACTAAGCCCAATAAGAGATTTGGCCATGAGCTACCAAAGGTCAAAGGTAGACTAAGTGGAAGTCAACATTCCTTCCTACACCTCATGGATCATGCATCCCATGGAGCCAAGTCCACACTCCACCCATGTGCCTCCTTCATCCAAGGGCTAAGAGAGTGTCTTCTTTTCCAAGCCTTCATCCAAAGGCTAGGAAGATGCCTCCTTCTCCAAGCCACCATCCAAGGGTGATGATTAAAGCTTCTCCTCCAAGCTTAATCTAAGGGCCAAGAATTACTCTAGCTTTTAGGCTCACATATAAAAGCCAAAAGTAGACCACTTGTACATTTTAACTCTTGAAATTTCTAATAAAATGTTTGTGTTGAGATCACTCCACTCTTCTATTATTTTGAGAGCACACATGGCTAACCTTCTCCTTCATCTCCTCTAGCCACCTTCCATACCATAGCTCCACTTCTACTCTTCATCTTCACCAAAAACCTCCATTGCCTAGAGCTCTTCTTGCTCTTATCTTCATTTCCGTTGCATTTCATCTTCTTTTTGGTGTCTTTCATGGATCTCCTTCCTCTCCTACACCAAGGACGTCCATAAAATACCATGAAATTCTTGGTGCACAAAAGTTTTGAGTTGGTTGGGTTTTGCACATGGCCCAGTTTGTCGGTGCACCGCGACATAGCTAGATGGCTTGGTGGGGAGTTTTGTGAAAAAATGAAATTCGTGGTTTTTGAGATGTGAGGGTTGGAATGGCCTACAAATGCCCCCAAATGAATACCATGAAAGTCTTGGTGCACAAAAGTTTTGAGTTGGTTGGATTTTGCACATGGCCAAGTTGGTCGGTGCACCGCGGCATAGCTAGATGGCTTGGTGGGGAGTTTTTTGAAAAAATGAAATTCGTGGTTTTTGAGATGTGAGGGTTGGAATGGCCTACAAATGCCCCAAAATGAATACCATGAAAGTCTTGGTGCACAAAAGTTTTGAGTTGGTTGGGTTTTGCACATGGCCAAGTTGGTCGGTGCACCACGGCATAGGTAGATGGCTTGGTGGGGAGTTTTGTGAAAAAATGAAATTCGTGGTTTTTGAGATGTGAGGGGTGGAAAGGCCTACAAATGTCCCAAAATGAATACCATGAAAGTCTTGGTGCATGAAAGTTTCGAGTTGGTTGGATTTTGCACATGGCCAAGGTTGTCGGTACACCGCGGCATAGCTAGATGGCTTGGTGGGGAGTTTTGTGAAAAAATGAAATTCGTGGTTTTTGAGATGTGAGTGTTGGACTGGCCTACAAATGCCCCCAAATGAATACCATGAAAGTTTGGTGCACAAAAGTTTTGAGTTGGTTGGGTTTTGCACATGGCCAAGTTGGTCGGTGCACCGCGGCATAGCTAGATGGCTTGGTGGGTAGTTTTGTGAAAAAATGAAATTCGTGGTTTTTGAGATGTGAGGGTTGGAATGGCCTACAAATGCCCCCAAATGAACACCATGAAAGTCTTGGTGCAGAAAAGTTTTGAGTTGGTTGGGTTTTGCACATGGCCATGTTGGTCGGTGCACCACGGCATAGGTAGATGGCTTGGTGCGGAGTTTTGTGAAAAAATGAAATTCGTGGTTTTTGAGATGTGAGGGTTGGAAAGGCCTACAAATGTCCCAAAATGAAAACCGTGAAAGTCTTGGTGCACGAAAGTTTTGAGTTGGTTGGGTTTTGCTCATGGCCAAGGTTGGCGGTGCACCACGGCATAGCTAGAAGGCTTGGCGGGGAGTTTTGTGAAAAAATGAAATTCATGGTTTTTGAGATGTGAAGGTTGGAATGGCCTACAAATGCCCCCAAATGAATACCATGAAAGTCTTGGTGAACAAAAGTTTTGAGTTGGTTGGGTTTTGCACATGGCGAAGTTGGTCGGTGCACCACGGCATGGGTAGATGGCTTGGTGGAGAGTTTTGTGAAAAAATGAAATTCGTGGTTTTTGAGATGTGAGGGTTGGAAAGGCCTACAAATGTCCCAAAATGAATACCATGAAAGTCTTGGTGCACAAAAGTTTTGAGTTGGTTGGGTTTTGCACATGGCAAAGGTTGTTGGTGCAACACGGCATAGGTAGATGGCTTGGTGGGGAGTTTTGTGAAAAAATGAAATTCGTGGTTTTTGAGATGTGAGGGTTGGAATGGCCTACAAATGCCCTCAAATGAATACCATGAAAGTCTTGGTGCACAAAAGTTTTGAGTTGGTTGGGTTTTGCACATGGCCAAGTTGGTTGGTGCACCACGGCATAGGTAGATAGATGTCTTGGTGGGAAGTTTTGTGAAAAAATGAAATTCGTGGTTTTTGAGATGTGAGGGTTGGAAAGGCCTACAAATGTCCCAAAATGAATACCATGAAAGTCTTGGTGCATGAAAGTTTTGAGTTGGTTGGGTTTTGCACATGGCCAAGGTTGTTGGTACACCGCGGCATAGCTAGATGGCTTGGTGGGGAGTTTTGTGAAAAAATGAAATTCGTGGTTTTTGAGATGTGAGGGTTGGAATGGCCTACAAATGCCCCCAAATGAATACCATGAAAGTCTTGGTGCACAAAAGTTTTGACTTGGTTGGGTTTTGCACATGGCCAAGTTGGTCGGTGCACCGCGGCATAGCTAGATGGCTTGGTGGGGAGTTTTGTGAAAAAATGAAATTCGTGGATTTTGAGATGTGAGGGTTGGAATGGCCTACAAATGCCCCCAAATGAATACCATGAAAGTCTTGGTGCACAAAAGTTTTGAGTTGGTTGGGTTTTGCACATGGCCAAGTTGGTCGGTGCAACACGACATAGGTAGATGGCTTGGTGGGGAGTTTTGTGAAAAAACGAAATTCGTGGTTTTTGAGATGTGTGGGTTGGAAAGGCCTACAAATGTCCCAAAATGAATACCATGAAAGTCTTGGTGCACGAAAGTTTTGAGTTGTTTGGGTTTTGCACATGGCCAAGGTTGTCGGTACACCGCGACATAGCTAGATGGCTTGGTGGGGAGTTTTGTGAAAAATGAAATTTGTGGTTTTTGAGATGTGAGGGTTGGAATGGCCTACAAATGCCCCCAAATGAATACCATGAAAGTCTTGGTGCACAAAAGTTTTGAGTTGGTTGGGTTTTGCACATGGCCAAGTTTGTCGGTGCACTGCGGCATAGCTAGATGGCTTGGTGGGGAGTTTTGTGAAAAAATGAAATTCGTGGTTTTTGAGGTGTGAGGGTTGGAATGGCCTACAAATGCCCCCAAATGAATACCATGAAAGTCTTGGTACACAAAAGTTTTGAGTTGGTTGGGTTTTACACATGGCCAAGTTGGTCGGTGCACCGCGGCATAGCTAAATGGATTGGTGGGGAGTTTTGTGAAAAAATGAAATTCGTGGTTTTTGAGTTGTGAGGGTTGGAAAGGCCTACAAATGTCCCAAAATGAATACCATGAAAGTCTTGGTGCATGAAAGTTTTGAGTTGGTTGGGTTTTGCACATGGCCAAGGTTGTCGGTACACCGCGGCATAGCTAGATGGCTTGGTGGGGAGTTTTGTAAAAAAATGAAATTCGTGGTTTTTGAGATGTGAGGGTTGGAATGGCCTACAAATGCCCCCAAATGAATACCATGAAAGTCTTGGTGCACAAAAGTTTTGAGTTGGTTGGGTTTTGCACATGGCCAAGTTTGTCGGTGCACTGCGACATAGCTAGATGGCTTGGTGGGGAGTTTTGTGAAAAAATGAAATTCGTGGTTTTTGAGATGTGAGGGTTGCAATGGCCTACAAATGCCCCCAAATGAATACCATGAAAGTCTTGGTACACAAAAGTTTTGAGTTGGTTGGGTTTTACACATGGCCAAGTTGGTCGGTGCACCGCGGTATAGCTAAATGGCTTGGTGGGGAGTTTTGTGAAAAAATGAAATTCGTCGTTTTTGAGATGTGAGGGTTGGAATGGCCTACAAATGCCCCCAAATGAATACCATGAAAAGTCTTGGTGCACAAAAGTTTTGAGTTGGTTGGGTTTTGCACATGGCCATGTTGGTCGGTGCACCGCGGCATAGCTAGATTGCTTGGTGGGGAGTTTTGTGAAAAAATGAAATTCGTGGTTTTTGAGATGTGAGGGTTGGAATGGCCTACAAATGTCCTAAAATGAATACCATGAAAGTCTTGGTGCATGAAAGTTTTGAGTTGGTTGGGTTTTGCACATGGCCAAGTTTGTCGGTGCACTTCTGCATAGCTAGATGGCTTGGTGGGGAGTTTTGTGAAAAAATGAAATTCGTGGTTTTTGAGATGTGAGGGTTGGAATGGCCTACAAATACCCCCAAATGAATACCATGAAAGTCTTGGTGCACAAAAGTTTTGAGTTGGTTGGCTTTTGCACATGGCCATGTTGGTCGGTGCACCGCGGCATAGCTAGATTGCTTGGTGGGGAGTTTTGTGAAAAAATGAAATTCGTGGTTTTTGAGATGTGAGGGTTGGAATGGCCTACAAATGTCCCAAAATGAATACCATGAAAGTCTTGGTGCATGAAAGTTTTGAGTTGGTTGGGTTTTGCACATGGCCAAGTTTGTCGGTGCACTTCTGCATAGCTAGATGGCTTGGTGGGGAGTTTTGTGAAAAAATGAAATTCGTGGTTTTTGAGATGTGAGGGTTGGAATGGCCTACAAATACCCCCAAATGAATACCATGAAAGTCTTGGTGCACAAAAGTTTTGAGTTGGTTGGGTTTTGCACATGGCCAAGTTTGTCGGTGCACCGCGGCATAGCTAGATGGCTTGGTGGGGAGTTTTGTGAAAAAATGAAATTCGTGGTTTTTGAGATGTGAGGGTTGGAAAGGCCTACAAATGTCCCAAAATGAATACCATGAAAGTCTTGGTGCATGAAAGTTTTGAGTTGGTTGGGTTTTGCACATGGCCAAGGTTGTCGGTACACCGCGGCATAGCTAGATGGCTTGGTGGGGAGTTTTGTAAAAAAATGAAATTCGTGGTTTTTAAGATGTGAGGGTTGGAATGGCCTACAAATGCCCCCAAATGAATACCATGAAAGTCTTGGTGCACAAAAGTTTTGAGTTGGTTGGGTTTTGCACATGGCCAAGTTTGTCGGTGCACTGCGGCATAGCTAGATGGCTTGGTGGGGAGTTTTGTGAAAAAATGAAATTCGTGGTTTTTGAGATGTGAGGGTTGCAATGGCCTACAAATGCCCCCAAATGAATACCATGAAAGTCTTGGTACACAAAAGTTTTGAGTTGGTTGGGTTTTACACATGGCCAAGTTGGTCGGTGCACCGCGGCATAGCTAAATGGCTTGGTCGGGAGTTTTGTGAAAAAATGAAATTCGTCGTTTTTGAGATGTGAGGGTTGGAATGGCCTACAAATGCCCCCAAAGGAATACCATGAAAGTCTTGGTGCACAAAAGTTTTGAGATGGTTGGGTTTTGCACATGGCCAAGTTGGTCGGTGCACCGCGGCATAGCTAGATTGCTTGGTGGGGAGTTTTGTGAAAAAATGAAATTCGTGGTTTTTGAGATGTGAGGGTTGGAATGGCCTACAAATGTCCCAAAATGAATACCATGAAAGTCTTGGTGCATGAAAGTTTTGAGTTGGTTGGGTTTTGCACATGGCCAAGTTTGTCGGTGCACTTCTGCATAGCTAGATGGCTTGGTGGGGAGTTTTGTGAAAAAATGAAATTCGTGGTTTTTGAGATGTGAGGGTTGGAATGGCCTACAAATGCCCCCAAATGAATACCATGAAAGTCTTGGTACACAAAAGTTTTGAGTTGGTTGGGTTTTACACATGGCCAAGTTGGTCGGTGCACCGCGGCATAGCTAAATGGCTTGGTGGGGAGTTTTGTGAAAAAATGAAATTCGTCGTTTTTGAGATGTGAGGGTTGGAATAGCCTACAAATGCCCCCAAATGAATACCATGAAAGTCTTGGTGCACAAAAGTTTTGAGTTGGTTGGGTTTTGCACATGGCCAAGTTGGTCGGTGCACCGTGGCATAGCTAGATGGCTTGGTGGGGAGTTTTGTGAAAAAATGAAATTCGTGGTTTTTGAGATGTGAGGGTTGGAATGGCCTAAAAATGCCCCCAAATGAATACCATGAAAGTTTGGTGCACAAAAGTTTTGAGTTGGTTGGGTTTTGCACATGGCCAAGTTGGTCGGTGCACCGCGGCATAACTAGATGGCTTGGTGGGGAGTTTTGTGAAAAAATGAAATTGGTGGTTTTTGAGATGTGAGGGTTGGAATGGCCTACAAATGCCCCCAAATGAATACCATGAAAGTCTTGGTGCACAAAAGTTTTGAGTTGGTTGGGTTTTGCACATGGCCAAGTTGGTCGGTGCACCGTGGCATAGCTAGATGGCTTGGTGGGGAGTTTTGTGAAAAAATGAAATTCGTGGTTTTTGAGATGTGAGGGTTGGAATGGCCTACAAATACCCCCAAATGAATACCATGAAAGTCTTGGTGCACAAAAGTTTTGAGTTGGTTGGGTTTTGCACATGGCCATGTTGGTCGGTGCACCGCGGCATAGCTAGATTGCTTGGTGGGGAGTTTTGTGAAAAAATGAAATTCGTGGTTTTTGAGATGTGAGGGTTGGAATGGCCTACAAATGTCCCAAAATGAATACCATGAAAGTCTTGGTGCATGAAAGTTTTGAGTTGGTTGGGTTTTGCACATGGCCAAGTTTGTCGGTGCACTTCTGCATAGCTAGATGTCTTGGTGGGGAGTTTTGTGAAAAAATGAAATTCGTGGTTTTTGAGATGTGAGGGTTGGAATGGCCTACAAATACCCCCAAATGAATACCATGAAAGTCTTGGTGCACAAAAGTTTTGAGTTGGTTGGGTTTTGCACATGGCCAAGTTTGTCGGTGCACCGCGGCATAGCTAGATGGCTTGGTGGGGAGTTTTGTGAAAAAATGAAATTCGTGGTTTTTGAGATGTGAGGGTTGGAAAGGCCTACAAATGTCCCAAAATGAATACCATGAAAGTCTTGGTGCACGAAAGTTTTGAGTTGGTTGGGTTTTGCACATGGCCAAGGTTGTCGGTACACCGCGGCATAGCTAGATGGCTTGGTGGGGAGTTTTGTAAAAAAATGAAATTCGTGGTTTTTGAGATGTGAGGGTTGGAATGGCCTACAAATGCCCCCAAATGAATACCATGAAAGTCTTGGTGCACAAAAGTTTTGAGTTGGTTGGGTTTTGCACATGGCCAAGTTTGTCGGTGCACTGCAGCATAGCTAGATGGCTTGGTGGGGAGTTTTGTGAAAAAATGAAATTCGTGGTTTTTGAGATGTGAGGGTTGCAATGGCCTACAAATGCCCCCAAATGAATACCATGAAAGTCTTGGTACACAAAAGTTTTGAGTTGGTTGGGTTTTACACATGGCCAAGTTGGTCGGTGCACCGCGGCATAGCTAAATGGCTTGGTGGGGAGTTTTGTGAAAAAATGAAATTCGTCGTTTTTGAGATGTGAGGGTTGGAATGGCCTAAAAATGCCCCCAAAGGAATACCATGAAAGTCTTGGTGCACAAAAGTTTTGAGTTGGTTGGGTTTTGCACATGGCCAAGTTGGTCGGTGCACCGCGGCATAGCTAGATTGCTTGGTGGGGAGTTTTGTGAAAAAATGAAATTCGTGGTTTTTGAGATGTGAGGGTTGGAATGGCCTACAAATGTCCCAAAATGAATACCATGAAAGTCTTGGTCCATGAAAGTTTTGAGTTGGTTGGGTTTTGCACATGGCCAAGTTTGTCGGTGCACTTCTGCATAGCTAGATGGCTTGGTGGGGAGTTTTGTGAAAAAATGAAATTCGTGGTTTTTGAGATGTGAGGGTTGGAATGGCCTACAAATGCCCCCAAATGAATACCATGAAAGTCTTGGTACACAAAAGTTTTGAGTTGGTTGGGTTTTACACATGGCCAAGTTGGTCGGTGCACCGCGGCATAGCTAAATGGCTTGGTGGGGAGTTTTGTGAAAAAATGAAATTCGTCGTTTTTGACATGTGAGGGTTGGAATGGCCTACAAATGTCCCCAAATGAATACCATGAAAGTCTTGGTGCACAAAAGTTTTGAGTTGGTTGGGTTTTGCACATGGCCAAGTTGGTCGGTGCACCGTGGCATAGCTAGATGGCTTGGTGGGGAGTTTTGTGAAAAAATGAAATTCGTGGTTTTTGAGATGTGAGGGTTGGAATGGCCTAAAAATGCCCCCAAATGAATACCATGAAAGTTTGGTGCACAAAAGTTTTGAGTTGGTTGGGTTTTGCACATGGCCAAGTTGGTCGGTGCACCGCGGCATAACTAGATGGCTTGGTGGGGAGTTTTGTGAAAAAATGAAATTGGTGGTTTTTGAGATGTGAGGGTTGGAATGGCCTACAAATGCCCCCAAATGAACACCATGAAAGTCTTGGTGCACAAAAGTTTTGAGTTGGTTGGGTTTTGCACATGGCCATGTTGGTCGGTGCACCGCGGCATAGCTAGATTGCTTGGTGGGGAGTTTTGTGAAAAAATGAAATTCGTGGTTTTTGAGATGTGAGGGTTGGAATGGCCTACAAATGTCCCAAAATGAATACCATGAAAGTCTTGGTGCATGAAAGTTTTGAGTTGGTTGGGTTTTGCACATGGCCAAGTTTGTCGGTGCACTTCTGCATAGCTAGATGGCTTGGTGGGGAGTTTTGTGAAAAAATGAAATTCGTGGATTTTGAGATGTGAGGGTTGGAATGGCCTACAAATGCCCCCAAATGAATACCATGAAAGTCTTGGTGCACAAAAGTTTTGAGTTGGTTGGGTTTTGCACATGGCCAAGTTGGTCGGTGCAACACGGCATAGGTAGATGGCTTGGTGGGGAGTTTTGTGAAAAAACGAAATTCGTGGTTTTTGAGATGTGAGGGTTGGAATGGCCTATAAATGTCCCAAAATGAATACCATGAAAGTCTTGGTGCATGAAAGTTTTGAGTTGGTTGGGTTTTGCACATGGCCAAGTTTGTCGGTTCACTGCGGCATAGCTAGATGGCTTGGTGGGGAGTTTTGTGAAAAAATGAAATTCGTAGTTTTTGAGATGTGAGGGTTGGAATGGCCTAACAATGCCCCCAAATGAATACCATGAAAGTTTGGTGCACAAAAGTTTTGAGTTGGTTGGGTTTTGCACATGGCCAAGTTGGTCGGTGCACCGCGGCATAGCTAGATGGCTTGGTGGGGAGTTTTGTGAAAATATGAAATTCGTGGTTTTTGAGATGTGAGGGGTGGAATGGCCTACAAATGCCCCCAAATGAACACCATGAAAGTCTTGGTGCACAAAATTTTTGAGTTGGTTGGGTTTTGCATATGGCCATGTTGGTCGGTGCACCACGGCATAGGTAGATGGCTTGGTGGGGAGTTTTGTGAAAAAATGAAATTCGTGGTTTTTGAGATGTGAGGGTTGGAATGGCCTACAAATGCCCCCAAATGAATACCATGAAAGTCTTGGTGCACAAAATTTTTGAGTTGGTTGGGTTTTGCACATGGCCAAGTTTGTCGGTTCATTGCGGCATAGCTAGATGGCTTGGTGGGGAGTTTTGTGAAAAAATGAAATTCGTGGTTTTTGAGATGTGAGGGTTGGAATGGCCTACAAATGCCCCCAAATGAATACCATGAAAGTCTTGGTGCACAAAAGTTTTGAGTTGGTTGGGTTTTGCACATGGCCAAGTTTGTCGGTGCACCGCGGCATAGCTAGATGGCTTGGTGGGGAGTTTTGTGAAAAAATGAAATTCGTGGTTTTTGAGATGTGAGGGTTGGAAAGGCCTACAAATGTCCCAAAATGAATACCATGAAAGTCTTGGTGCATGAAAGTTTTGAGTTGGTTGGGTTTTGCACATGGCCAAGGTTGTCGGTACACCGCGGCATAGCTAGATGGCTTGGTGGGGAGTTTTGTAAAAAAATGAAATTCGTGGTTTTTGAGATGTGAGGGTTGGAATGGCCTACAAATGCCCCCAAATGAATACCATGAAAGTCTTGGTGCACAAAAGTTTTGAGTTGGTTGGGTTTTGCACATGGCCAAGTTTGTCGGTGCACTGCGGCATAGCTAGATGGCTTGGTGGGGAGTTTTGTGAAAAAATGAAATTCGTGGTTTTTGAGATGTGAGGGTTGGAAAGGCCTACAATTGTCCCAAAATGAATACCATGAAAGTCTTGGTGCACGAAAGTTTTGAGTTGGTTGGGTTTTGCACATGGCCAAGGTTGTCGGTACACCGCGGCATAGCTAGATGGCTTGGTGAGGAGTTTTGTGAACAAATGAAATTCGTGGTTTTTGAGATGTGACGGTTGGAATGGCCTACAAATGCCCCCAAATGAACACCATGAAAGTCTTGGTGCACAAAATTTTTGAGTTGGTTGGGTTTTGCACATGGCCAAGTTGGTCGGTGCAACACGGCATAGGTAGATGGCTTGGTGGGGAGTTTTGTGAAAAAACGAAATTCGTGGTTTTTGAGATGTGAGGGTTGGAAAGGCCTACAAATGTCCCAAAATGAATACCATGAAAGTCTTGGTGCACGAAAGTTTTGAGTTGTTTGGGTTTTGCACATGGCCAAGGTTGTCGGTACACCGCGGCATAGCTAGATGGCTTGGTGGGGAGTTTTGTGAAAAAATGAAATTTGTGGTTTTTGAGATGTGAGGGTTGGAATGGCCTACAAATGCCCCCAAATGAATACCATGAAAGTCTTGGTGCACAAAAGTTTTGAGTTGGTTGGGTTTTGCACATGGCCAAGTTTGTCGGTGCACTACGGCATAGCTAGATGGCTTGGTGGGGAGTTTTGTGAAAAAATGAAATTCGTGGTTTTTGAGATGTGAGGGTTGGAATGGCCTACAAATGCCCCCAAATGAATACCATGAAAGTCTTGGTGCACAAAAGTTTTGAGTTGGTTGGGTTTTGCACATGGCCAAGTTGGTCGGTGCACCGCGGCATAGCTAGATTGCTTGGTGGGGAGTTTTGTGAAAAAATGAAATTCGTGGTTTTTGAGATGTGAGGGTTGGAATGGCCTACAAATGCCCCCAAATGAACACCATGAAAGTCTTGGTGCATGAAAGTTGAGTTGGTTGGGTTTTGCACATGGCCAAGGTTGTCGGTACACCGCGGCATAGCTAGATGGCATGGTGGGGAGTTTTGTGAAAAAATGAAATTGGTGGTTTTTGAGATGTGAGGGTTGGAATGGCCTACAGATGCCCCCAAATGAACACCATGAAAGTCTTGGTGCACAAAAGTTTTGAGTTGGTTGGGTTTTGCACATGGCCAAGTTTGTCGGTGCACCGCGGCATAGCTAGATGGCTTAGTGGGGAGTTTTGTGAAAAAATGAAATTCGTGGTTTTTGAGATGTGAGGGTTGGAATGGCCTACAAATTCCCCCAAATGAATACCATGAAAGTCTTGGTGAACAAAAGTTTTGAGTTGGTTGGGTTTTGCACATGGCGAAGTTGGTCGGTGCACCACGGCATGGGTAGATGGCTTGGTGGTGAGTTTTGTGAAAAAATGAAATTCGTGGTTTTTGAGATGTGAGGGTTGGAATGGCCTACAAATGCCCCCAAATGAATACCATGAAAGTCTTGGTGCACAAAAGTTTTGAGTTCGTTGGGTTTTGCACATGGCCAAGTTGGTCGGTGCACCGCGTCATAGCTAGATGGCTTGGTGGGGAGTTTTGTGAAAAAATGAAATTCGTGGTTTTTGAGATGTGAGGGTTGGAATGGCCTAAAAATGCCCCCAAATGAATACCATGAAAGTTTGGTGCACAAAAGTTTTGAGTTGGTTGGGTTTTGCACATGGCCAAGTTGGTCGGTGCACCGCGGCATAGCTAGATGGCTTGGTGGGGAGTTTTGTGAAAAAATGAAATTGGTGGTTTTTGAGATGTGAGGGTTGGAATGGCCTACAAATGCCCCCAAATGAACACCATGAAAGTCTTGGTGCACAAAAGTTTTGAGTTGGTTGGGTTTTGCACATGGCCATGTTGGTCGGTGCACCACGGCATAGGTAGATGGCTTGGTGGGGAGTTTTGTGAAAAAATGAAATTCGTGGTTTTTGAGATGTGAGGGTTGGAAAGGCCTACAATTGTCCCAAAATGAATACCATGAAAGTCTTGGTGCACGAAAGTTTTGAGTTGGTTGGGTTTTGCACATGGCCAAGGTTGTCGGTACACCGCGGCATAGCTAGATGGCTTGGTGAGGAGTTTTGTGAACAAATGAAATTCGTGGTTTTTGAGATGTGACGGTTGGAATGGCCTACAAATGCCCCCAAATGAACACCATGAAAGTCTTGGTGCACAAAATTTTTGAGTTGGTTGGGTTTTGCACATGGCCATGTTGGTCGGTGCACCACGGCATAGGTAGATGGCTTGGTGGGGAGTTTTGTGAAAAAATGAAATTCGTGGTTTTTGAGATGTGAGGGTTGGAATGGCCTACAAATGCCCCCAAATGAATACCATGAAAGTCTTGGTGCACAAAATTTTTGAGTTGGTTGGGTTTTGCACATGGCCAAGTTTGTCGGTTCACTGCGGCATAGCTAGATGGCTTGGTGGGGAGTTTTGTGAAAAAATGAAATTCGTAGTTTTTGAGATGTGAGGGTTGGAATGGCCTAACAATGCCCCCAAATGAATACCATGAAAGTTTGGTGCACAAAAGTTTTGAGTTGCTTGGGTTTTGCACATGGCCAAGTTGGTCGGTGCACCGCGGCATAGCTAGATGGCTTGGTGGGGAGTTTTGTGAAAATATGAAATTCGTGGTTTTTGAGATGTGAGGGTTGGAATGGCATACAAATGCCCCCAAATGAACACCATGAAAGTCTTGGTGCACAAAATTTTTGAGTTGGTTGGGTTTTGCACATGGCCATGTTGGTCGGTGCACCACGGCATAGGTAGATGGCTTGGTGGGGAGTTTTGTGAAAAAATGAAATTCGTGGTTTTTGAGATGTGAGGGTTGGAATGGCCTACAAATGCCCCCAAATGAATACCATGAAAGTCTTGGTGCACAAAATTTTTGAGTTGGTTGGGTTTTGCACATGGCCAAGTTTGTCGGTTCACTGCGGCATAGCTAGATGGCTTGGTGGGGAGTTTTGTGAAAAAATGAAATTCGTGGTTTTTGAGATGTGAGGGTTGGAATGGCCTACAAATGCCCCCAAATGAATACCATGAAAGTCTTGGTGCACAAAAGTTTTGAGTTGGTTGGGTTTTGCACATGGCCAAGTTTGTCGGTGCACCGCGGCATAGCTAGATGGCTTGGTGGGGAGTTTTGTGAAAAAATGAAATTCGTGGTTTTTGAGATGTGAGGGTTGGAAAGGCCTACAAATGTCCCAAAATGAATACCATGAAAGTCTTGGTGCATGAAAGTTTTGAGTTGGTTGGGTTTTGCACATGGCCAAGGTTGTCGGTACACCGCGGCATAGCTAGATGGCTTGGTGGGGAGTTTTGTAAAAAAATGAAATTCGTGGTTTTTGAGATGTGAGGGTTGGAATGGCCTACAAATGCCCCCAAATGAATACCATGAAAGTCTTGGTGCACAAAAGTTTTGAGTTGGTTGGGTTTTGCACATGGCCAAGTTTGTCGGTGCACTGCGGCATAGCTAGATGGCTTGGTGGGGAGTTTTGTGAAAAAATGAAATTGGTGGTTTTTGAGATGTGAGGGTTGGAATGGCCTACAAATGCCCCCAAATGAATACCATGAAAGTCTTGGTACACAAAAGTTTTGAGTTGGTTGGGTTTTACACATGGCCAAGTTGGTCGGTGCACCGCGGCATAGCTAAATGCTTTGGTGGGGAGTTTTGTGAAAAAATGAAATTCGTCGTTTTTGAGATGTGAGGGTTGGAATGGCCTACAAATGCCCCCAAATGAATACCATGAAAGTCTTGGTGCACAAAAGTTTTGAGTTGGTTGGGTTTTGCACATGGCCAAGTTGGTCGGTGCACCGCGGCATAGCTAGATTGCTTAGTGGGGAGTTTTGTGAAAAAATGAAATTCGTGGTTTTTGAGATGTGAGGGTTGGAATGGCCTACAAATGTCCCAAAATGAATACCATGAAAGTCTTGGTGCATGAAAGTTTTGAGTTGGTTGGGTTTTGCACATGGCCAAGTTTGTCGGTGCACTTCTGCATAGCTAGATGGCTTGGTGGGGAGTTTTGTGAAAAAATGAAATTCGTGGTTTTTGAGATGTGAGGGTAGGAATGGCCTACAAATGCCCCCAAATGAATACCATGAAAGTCTTGGTACACAAAAGTTTTGAGTTGGTTGGGTTTTACACATGGCCAAGTTGGTCGGTGCACCGCGGCAGAGCTAAATGGCTTGGTGGGGAGTTTTGTGAAAAAATGAAATTCGTCGTTTTTGAGATGTGAGGGTTGGAATGGCCTACAAATGCCCCCAAATGAATACCATGAAAGTCTTGGTGCACAAAAGTTTTGAGTTGGTTGGGTTTTGCACATGGCCAAGTTGGTCAGTGCACCGTGGCATAGCTAGATGGCTTGGTGGGGAGTTTTGTGAAAAAATGAAATTCGTGGTTTTTGAGATGTGAGGGTTGGAATGGCCTAAAAATGCCCCCAAATGAATACCATGAAAGTTTGGTGCACAAAAGTTTTGAGTTGGTTGGGTTTTGCACATGGCCAAGTTGGTCGGTGCACCGCGGCATAGCTAGATGGCTTGGTGGGGAGTTTTGTGAAAAAATGAAATTGGTGGTTTTTGAGATGTGAGGGTTGGAATGGCCTACAAATGCCCCCAAATGAACACCATGAAAGTCTTGGTGCACAAAAGTTTTGAGTTGGTTGGGTTTTGCACATGGCCATGTTGGTCGGTGCACCGCGGCATAGCTAGATTGCTTGGTGGGGAGTTTTGTGAAAAAATGAAATTCGTGGTTTTTGAGATATGAGGGTTGGAATGGCCTACAAATGTCCCAAAATGAATACCATGAAAGTCTTGGTGCATGAAAGTTTTGAGTTGGTTGGGTTTTGCACATGGCCAAGTTTGTCGATGCACTTTTGCATAGCTAGATGGCTTGGTGGGGAGTTTTGTGAAAAAATGAAATTCGTGGATTTTGAGATGTGAGGGTTGGAATGGCCTACAAATGCCCCCAAATGAATACCATGAAAGTCTTGGTGCACAAAAGTTTTGAGTTGGTTGGGTTTTGCACATGGCCAAGTTGGTCGGTGCAACACGGCATAGGTAGATGGCTTGGTGGGGAGTTTTGTGAAAAAACGAAATTCGTGGTTTTTGAGATGTGAGGGTTGGAAAGGCCTACAAATGTCCCAAAATGAATACCATGAAAGTCTTGGTGCACGAAAGTTTTGAGTTGTTTGGGTTTTGCACATGGCCAAGGTTGTCGGTACACCGCGGCATAGCTAGATGGCTTGGTGGGGAGTTTTGTGAAAAAATGAAATTTGTGGTTTTTGAGATGTGAGGGTTGGAATGGCCTACAAATGCCCCAAATGAATACCATGAAAGTCTTGGTGCACAAAAGTTTTGAGTTGGTTGGGTTTTGCACATGGCCAAGTTTGTCGGTGCACTGCGGCACAGCTAGATGGCTTGGTGGGGAGTTTTGTGAAAAAATGAAATTCGTGGTTTTTGAGATGTGAGGGTTGGAATGGCCTACAAATGCCCCCAAATGAATACCATGAAAGTCTTGGTACACAAAAGTTTTGAGTTGGTTGGGTTTTACACATGGCCAAGTTGGTCGGTGCACCGCGGCATAGCTAAATGGCTTGGTGGGGAGTTTTGTGAAAAAATGAAATTCGTCGTTTTTGAGATGTGAGGGTTGGAATGGCCTATAAATGCCCCCAAATGAATACCATGAAAGTCTTGGTGCACAAAAGTTTTGAGTTGGTTGGGTTTTGCACATGGCCAAGTTGGTCGGTGCACCGCGGCATAGCTAGATTGCTTGGTGGGGAGTTTTGTGAAAAAATGAAATTCGTGGTTTTTGAGATGTGAGGGTTGGAATGGCCTACAAATGCCCCCAAATGAACACCATGAAAGTCTTGGTGCACGAAAGTTGAGTTGGTTGGGTTTTGCACATGGCCAAGGTTGTCGGTACACCGGGGAATAGCTAGATGGCTGGGTGGGGAGTTTTGTGAAAAAATGAAATTGGTGGTTTTTGAGATGTGAGGGTTGGAATGGCCTACAAATGCCCCCAAATGAACACCATGAAAGTCTTGGTGCACAAAAGTTTTGAGTTGGTTGGGTTTTGCACATGGCGAAGTTGGTCGGTGCACAACGGCATGGGTAGATGGCTTGGTGGTGAGTTTTGTGAAAAAATGAAATTCGTGGTTTTTGAGATGTGAGGGTTGGAATGGCCTACTAATGCCCCCAAATGAATACCATGAAAGTCTTGGTGCACAAAAGTTTTGAGTTCGTTGGGTTTTGCACATGGCCAAGTTGGTCGGTGCACCGCGGCATAGCTAGATGGCTTGGTGGGGAGTTTTGTGAAAAAATGAAATTCGTGGTTTTTGAGATGTGAGGGTTGGAATGGCCTAAAAATGCCTTCAAATGAATACCATGAAAGTTTGGTGCACAAAAGTTTTGAGTTGGTTGGGTTTTGCACATGGCCAAGTTTGTCGGTGCACTGCGGCATAGCTAGATGGCTTGGTGGGGAGTTTTGTGAAAAAATGAAATTCGTGGTTTTTGAGATGTGAGGGTTGCAATGGCCTACAAATGCCCCCAAATGAATACCATGAAAGTCTTGGTACACAAAAGTTTTGAGTTGGTTGGGTTTTACACATGGCCAAGTTGGTCGGTGCACCGCGGCATAGCTAAATGGCTTGGTCGGGAGTTTTGTGAAAAAATGAAATTCGTCGTTTTTGAGATGTGAGGGTTGGAATGGCCTACAAATGCCCCCAAAGGAATACCATGAAAGTCTTGGTGCACAAAAGTTTTGAGATGGTTGGGTTTTGCACATGGCCAAGTTGGTCGGTGCACCGCGGCATAGCTAGATTGCTTGGTGGGGAGTTTTGTGAAAAAATGAAATTCGTGGTTTTTGAGATGTGAGGGTTGGAATGGCCTACAAATGCCCCCAAATGAACACCATGAAAGTCTTGGTGCACGAAAGTTGAGTTGGTTGGGTTTTGCACATGGCCAAGTTGGTCGGTGCACCGCGGCATAGCTAAATGGCTTGGTGGGGAGTTTTGTGAAAAAATGAAATTCGTCGTTTTTGAGATGTGAGGGTTGGAATGGCCTACAAATGCCCCCAAATGATTACCATGAAAGTCTTGGTGCACAAAAATTTTGAGTTGGTTGGGTTTTGCACATGGCCAAGTTGGTCGGTGCACCGCGGCATAGCTAGATGGCTTGGTGGGGAGTTTTGTGAAAAAACGAAATTCGTGGTTTTTGAGATGTGAGGGTTGGAATGGCCTACAAATGTCCCAAAATGAATACCATGAAAGTCTTGGTGCACAAAAATTTTGAGTTGGTTGGGTTTTGCACATGGCCAAGTTTGTCGGTGCACTGCGGCATAGCTAGATGGCTTGGTGGGGAGTTTTGTGAAAAAATGAAATTCGTGGTTTTTGAGATGTGAGGGTTGGAATGGCCTACAAATGCCCCCAAATGAATACCATGAAAGTCTTGGTGCACAAAGGTTTTGAGTTGGTTGGGTTTTGCACATGGCCAAGTTGGTCAGTGCACCGCGGCATAGCTACATGGCATTGTGGGGAGTTTTGTGAAAAAAATGAAATTCGTCATTTTTGAGATGTGAGGGTTGGAATGGCCTACAAATGCCCCCAAATGAATACCATGAAAGTCTTGGTACACGAAAATTTTGAGTTGGTTGGGTTTTACACATGGCCAAGTTGGTCGGTGCACCGCGGCATAGCTAAATGGCTTGGTGGGGAGTTTTGTGAAAAAATGAAATTCGTCGTTTTTGAGATGTGAGGGTTGGAATGGCCTACAAATGCCCCCAAATGAATACCATGAAAGTCTTGGTGCACAAAAGTTTTGAGTTGGTTGGGTTTTGCACATGGCCAAGTTGGTCGGTGCACCGCGGCATAGCTAGATGGCTTGGTGGGGAGTTTTGTGAAAAAACGAAATTCGTGGTTTTTGAGATGTGAGGGTTGGAATGGCCTACAAATGTCCCAAAATGAATACCATGAAAGTCTTGGTGCATGAAAGTTTTGAGTTGGTTGGGTTTTGCACATGGCCAAGTTTGTCGGTGCACTGCGGCATAGCTAGATGGCTTGGTGGGGAGTTTTGTGAAAAAATGAAATTCGTGGTTTTTGAGATGTGAGGGTTGGAATGGCCTACAAATGCCCCCAAATGAATACCATGAAAGTCTTGGTACATAAAAGTTTTGAGTTGGTTGGGTTTTACACATGGCCAAGTTGGTCGGTGCACCGCGGCATAGCTAAATGGCTTGGTGTGGAGTTTTGTGAAAAAATGAAATTCGTCGTTTTTGAGATGTGAGGGTTGGAATGGCCTACAAATGCCCCCAAATGAATACCATGAAAGTCTTGGTGCACAAAAGTTTTGAGTTGGTTGGGTTTTGCACATGGCCAAGTTGGTCAGTGCACCACTGCATGGGTAGATGGCTTGGTGGTGAGTTTTGTGAAAAAATGAAATTCGTGGTTTTTGAGATGTGAGGGTTGGAAAGGCCTACAAATGTCCCAAAATGAATACCACGAAAGTCTTGGTGCACGAAAGTTTTGAGTTGGTTGGGTTTTGCACATGGCCAAGGTTGTTGGTGCAACACGGCATAGGTAGATGGCTTGGTGGGGAGTTTTTTAAAAAAATGAAATTCGTGGTTTTTGAGATGTGAGGGTTTGAATGGCCTACAAATGCCCCAAATGAATACCATGAAAGTCTTGGTGCACAAAAGTTTTGAGTTGGTTGGGTTTTGCACATGGCCAAGTTGGTCGGTGCACCGCGGCATAGCTAGATGGCTTGGTGGGGAGTTTTGTGAAAAAATGAAATTCGTCGTTTTTGAGATGTGAGGGTTGGAATGGCCTACAAATGCCCCCAAATGAATACCATGAAAGTCTTGGTGCACAAAAGTTTTGAGTTGGTTGGGTTTTGCACATGGCCAAGTTGGTCGGTGCACCGCGGCATAGCTAGATGGCTTGGTGGGGAGTTTTGTGAAAAAATGAAATTCGTCGTTTTTGAGATGTGAGGGTTGGAATGGCCTAAAAATGCCCCCAAATGAATACCATGAAAGTTTGGTGCACAAAAGTTTTGAGTTGGTTGGGTTTTGCACATGGCCAAGTTGGTCGGTGCACCGCGGCATAGCTAGATGGCTTGGTGGGGAGTTTTGTGAAAAAATGAAATTCGTGGTTTTTGAGATGTGAGGGTTCGAATGGCCTACAAATGCCCCCAAATGAACACCATGAAAGTCTTGGTGCACAAAAGTTTTGAGTTGGTTGGGTTTTGCACATGGCCATGTTGGTCGGTGCACCACGGCATAGGTAGATGGCTTGGTGGGGAGTTTTGTGAAAAAATGAAATTCGTGGTTTTTAAGATGTGAGGGTTGGAAAGGCCTACAAATGTCCCAAAATGAATACCATGAAAGTCTTGGTGCACGAAAGTTTTGAATTGGTTGGGTTTTGCACATGGCCAAGGTTGTCGGTACACTGCGGCATAGCTAGATGGCTTGGTGGGGAGTTTTGTGAAAAAATGAAATTCGTGGTTTTTGAGATGTGACGGTTGGAATGGCCTACAAATGCCCCCAAATGAATAGCATGAAAGTCTTGGTGCCCAAAAGTTTTGAGTTGGTTGGGTTTTGCACATGGCCAAGTTTGTGGGTGCACCGCGGCATAGCTAGATGGCTTGGTGGGGAGTTTTGTGAAAAAATGAAATTCGTGGTTTTTGAGATGTGAGGGTTGGAATGGCCTACAAATGCCCCCAAATGAATACCATGAAAGTCTTGGTGAACAAACGTTTTGAGTTGGTTGGGTTTTGCACATGGCAAAGTTGGTCGGTGCACCACTGCATGGGTAGATGGCTTGGTGGTGAGTTTTGTGAAAAAATGAAATTCGTGGTTTTTGAGATGTGAGGGTTGGAAAGGCCTACAAATGTCCCAAAATGAATACCACGAAAGTCTTGGTGCACGAAAGTTTTGAGTTGGTTGGGTTTTGCACATGGCCAAGGTTGTTGGTGCAACACGGCATAGGTAGATGGCTTGGTGGGGAGTTTTTTAAAAAAATGAAATTCGTGGTTTTTGAGATGTGAGGGTTTGAATGGCCTACAAATGCCCCAAATGAATACCATGAAAGTCTTGGTGCACAAAAGTTTTGAGTTGGTTGGGTTTTGCACATGGCCAAGTTGGTCGGTGCACCGCGGCATAGCTAGATGGCTTGGTGGGGAGTTTTGTGAAAAAATGAAATTCGTGGTTTTTGAGATGTGAGGGTTGGAATGACCTAAAAATGCCCCCAAATGAATACCATGAAAGTTTGGTGCACAAAAGTTTTGAGTTGGTTGGGTTTTGCACATGGCCAAGTTGGTCGGTGCACCGCGGCATAGCTAGATGGCTTGGTGGGGAGTTTTGTGAAAAAATGAAATTCGTGGTTTTTGAGATGTGAGGGTTCGAATGGCCTACAAATGCCCCCAAATGAACACCATGAAAGTCTTGGTGCACAAAAGTTTTGAGTTGGTTGGGTTTTGCACATGGCCATGTTGGTCGGTGCACCGCGGCATAGCTAGATGGCTTGGTGGGGAGTTTTGTGAAAAAACGAAATTCGTGGTTTTTGAGATGTGAGGGTTGGAATGGCCTACAAATGTCCCAAAATGAATACCATGAAAGTCTTGGTGCATGAAAGTTTTGAGTTGGTTGGGTTTTGCACATGGCCAAGTTTGTCGGTGCACTGCGGCATAGCTAGATGGCTTGGTGGGGAGTTTTGTGAAAAAATGAAATTCGTGGTTTTTGAGATGTGAGGGTTGGAATGGCCTACAAATGCCCCCAAATGAATACCATGAAAGTCTTGGTACACAAAAGTTTTGAGTTGGTTGGGTTTTACACATGGCCAAGTTGGTCGGTGCACCGCGGCATAGCTAAATGGCTTGGTGGGGAGTTTTGTGAAAAAATGAAATTCGTCGTTTTTGAGATGTGAGTGTTGGAATGGCCTACAAATGCCCCCAAATTAATACCATGAAAGTCTTGGTGCACAAAAGTTTTGAGTTGGTTGGGTTTTGCACATGGCCAAGTTGGTCGGTGCACCGCGGCATAGCTAGATGGCTTGTTGGGGAGTTTTGTGAAAAAATGAAATTCGTCGTTTTTGAGATGTGAGGGTTGGAATGGCCTAAAAATGCCCCCAAATGAATACCATGAAAGTTTGGTGCACAAAAGTTTTGAGTTGGTTGGGTTTTGCACATGGCCAAGTTGGTCGGTGCACCGCGGCATAGCTAGATGGCTTGGTGGGGAGTTTTGTGAAAAAATGAAATTCGTGGTTTTTGAGATGTGAGGGTTCGAATGGCCTACAAATGCCCCCAAATGAACACCATGAAAGTCTTGGTGCACAAAAGTTTTGAGTTGGTTGGGTTTTGCACATGGCCATGTTGGTCGGTGCACCACGGCATAGGTAGATGGCTTGGTGGGGAGTTTTGTGAAAAAATGAAATTCGTGGTTTTTGAGAAGTGAGGGATGGAAAGGCCTACAAATGTCCCAAAATGAATACCATGAAAGTCTTGGTACACAAAAGTTTTGAGTTGGTTGGGTTTTACACATGGCCAAGTTGGTCGGTGCACCGCGGCATAGCTAATTGGCTTGGTGGGGAGTTTTGTGAAAAAATGAAATTCGTCGTTTTTGAGATGTGAGGGTTGGAATGGCCTACAAATGCCCCCAAATGAATACCGTGAAAGTTTGGTGCACAAAAGTTTTGAGTTGGTTGGGTTTTGCACATGGCCAAGTTGGTCGGTGCACCGCGGCATAGCTAGATGGCTTGGTGGGGAGTTTTGTGAAAAAATGAAATTCGTGGTTTTTGAGATGTGAGGGTTCGAATGGCCTACAAATGCCCCCAAATGAACACCATGAAAGTCTTGGTGCACAAAAGTTTTGAGTTGGTTGGGTTTTGCACATGGCCATGTTGGTCGGTGCACCACGGCATAGGTAGATGGCTTGGTGGGGAGTTTTGTGAAAAAATGAAATTCGTGGTTTTTGAGATGTGAGGGTTGGAAAGGCCTACAAATGTCCCAAAATGAATACCATGAAAGTCTTGGTGCACGAATGTTTTGAGTTGGTTGGGTTTTGCACATGGCCAAGGTTGTTGGTACACCGCGGCATAGCTAGATGGCTTGGTGGGGAGTTTTGTGAAAAAATGAAATTCGTGGTTTTTGAGATGTGACGGTTGGAATGGCCTACAAATGCCCCCAAATGAATAGCATGAAAGTCTTGGTGAACAAACGTTTCGAGTTGGTTGGGTTTTGCACATGGCGAAGTTGGTCGGTGCACCACGGCATGGGTAGATGGCTTGGTGGTGAGTTTTGTGAAAAAATGAAATTCGTGGTTTTTGAGATGTGAGGGTTGGAAAGGCCTACAAATGTCCCAAAATGAATACCACGAAAGTCTTGGTGCACGAAAGTTTTGAGTTGGTTGGGTTTTGCACATGGCCAAGGTTGTTGGTGCAACACGGCATAGGTAGATGGCTTGGTGGGGAGTTTTTTAAAAAAATGAAATTCGTGGTTTTTGAGATGTGAGGGTTTGAATGGCCTACAAATGCCCCCAAATGAATACCATGAAAGTCTTGGTGCACAAAAGTTTTGAGTTGGTTGGGTTTTGCACATGGCCAAGTTGGTCGGTGCACCGCGGCATAGCTAGATGGCTTGGTGGGGAGTTTTGTGAAAAAATGAAATTCGTCGTTTTTGAGATGTGAGGGTTGGAATGGCCTAAAAATGCCCCCAAATGAATACCATGAAAGTTTGGTGCACAAAAGTTTTGAGTTGGTTGGGTTTTGCACATGGCCAAGTTGGTCGGTGCACCGCGGCATAGCTAGATGGCTTGGTGGGGAGTTTTGTGAAAAAATGAAATTTGTGGTTTTTGAGATGTGAGGGTTCGAATGGCCTACAAATGCCCCCAAATGAACACCATGAAAGTCTTGGTGCACAAAAGTTTTGAGTTAGTTGGGTTTTGCACATGGCCATGTTGGTCGGTGCACCACGGCATAGGTAGATGGCTTGGTGGGGAGTTTTGTGAAAAAATGAAATTCGTGGTTTTTGAGATGTGAGGGTTCGAATGGCCTACAAATGCCCCCAAATGAACACCATGAAAGTCTTGGTGCACAAAAGTTTTGAGTTGGTTGGGTTTTGCACATGGCCATGTTGGTCGGTGCACCGCGGCATAGCTTGATGGCTTGGTGGGGAGTTTTGTGAAAAAATGAAATTCGTGGTTTTTGAGATGTGAGGGTTGGAAAGGCCTACAAATGTCCCAAAATGAATACCACGAAAGTCTTGGTGCACGAAAGTTTTGATTTGGTTGGGTTTTGCACATGGCCAAGTTGGTCGGTGCACTGCGGCATAGCTAGATGGCTTGGTGGGGAGTTGTGAAAAAATGAAATTCGTGGTTTTTGAGATGTGAGGGTTGGAATGGCCTACAAATGCCCCCAAATGAATACCATGAAAGTCTTGGTGCACAAAAGTTTTGAGTTGGTTGGGTTTTGCACATGGCCAAGTTGGTCGGTGCAACACAGCATAGGTAGATGGCTTGGTGGGGAGTTTTTTAAAAAAATGAAATTCGTTGTTTTTGAGATGTGAGGGTTTGAATGGCCTACAAATGCCCCCAAATGAATACCATGAAAGTCTTGGTGCACAAAAGTTTTGAGTTGGTTGGGTTTTGCACATGGCCAAGTTGGTCGGTGCACCGCGGCATAGCTAGATGGCTTGGTGGGGAGTTTTGTGAAAAAATGAAATTCGTGGTTTTTGAGATGTGAGGGTTGGAATGGCCTAAAACTGCCCCCAAATGAATACCATGAAAGTTTGGTGCACAAAAGTTTTGAGTTGGTTGGGTTTTGCACATGGCCAAGTTGGTCGGTGCACCACGGCATAGCTAGATGGCTTGGTGGGGAGTTTTGTGAAAAAATGAAATTCGTGGTTTTTGAGATGTGAGGGTTCGAATGGCCTACAAATGCCCCCAAATGAACACCATGAAAGTCTTGGTGCACAAAAGTTTTGAGTTGGTTGGGTTTTGCACATGGCCATGTTGGTCGGTGCACCACGGCATAGGTAGATGGCTTGGTGGGGAGTTTTGTGAAAAAATGAAATTCGTGGTTTTTGAGATGTGAGGGTTGGAAAGGCCTACAAATGTCCCAAAATGAATACCATGAAAGTCTTGGTGCACGAAAGTTTTGAGTTGGTTGGGTTTTGCACATGGCCAAGGTTGTCGGTACACCGCGGCATAGCTAGATGGCTTGGTGGTGAGTTTTGTGAAAAAATGAAATTCGTGGTTTTTGAGATGTGACGGTTGGAATGGCCTACAAATGCCCCCAAATGAATAGCATGAAAGTCTTGGTGCCCAAAAGTTTTGAGTTGGTTGGGTTTTGCACATGGCCAAGTTTGTCGGTGCACTGCGGCATAGCTAGATGGCTTGGTGGGGAGTTTTGTGAAAATATGAAATTCGTGGTTTTTGAGATGTGAGGGTTGGAATGGCCTACAAATGCCCCCAAATGAATACCATGAAAGTCTTGGTGAACAAACGTTTTGAGTTGGTTGGGTTTTGCACATGGCGAAGTTGGTTGGTGCACCACGGCATGGGTAGATGGCTTGGTGGTGAGTTTATTGAAAAAATGAAATTCGTGGTTTTTGAGATGTGAGGGTTGGAAAGGCCTACAAATGTCCCAAAATGAATACCACGAAAGTCTTGGTGCACGAAAGTTTTGAGTTGGTTGGGTTTTGCACATGGCCAAGGTTGTTGGTGCAACATGGCAGGTAGATGGCTTGGTGGGGAGTTTTGTGAAAAATTGAAATTCGTGGTTTTTGAGATGTGAGGGTTGGAATGGCCTACAAATGCCCCCAAATGAATACCATGAAAGTCTTGGTGCACAAAAGTTTTGAGTTGGTTGGGTTTTGCACATGGCCAAGTTGGTCGGTGCACCACGGCATAGCTAGATGGCTTGGTGGGGAGTTTTGTGAAAAAATGAAATTCGTGGTTTTTGAGATGTGAGGGTTGGAAAGGCCTACAAATGTCCCAAAATGAATACCATGAAAGTCTTGGTGCACGAAAGTTTTGAGTTGGTTGGGTTTTGCACATGGCCAAGGTTGTCGGTACACCGCGGCATAGCTAGATGGCTTGGTGGGGAGTTTTGTGAAAAGATGAAATTCGTGGTTTTTGAGATGTGAGGGTTGGAATGGCCTACAAATGCCCCCAAATGAATACCATGAAAGTCTTGGTGCACAAAAGTTTTGAGTTGGTTGGGTTTTGCACATGGCCAAGTTGGTCGGTGCAACACGGCATAGGTAGATGGCTTGGTGGGGAGTTTTGTGAAAAAACGAAATTCGTGGTTTTTGAGATGTGAGGGTTGGAATGGCCTACAAATGCCCCCAAATGAATACCATGAAAGTCTTGGTGCACAAAAGTTTTGAGTAGGTTGGGTTTTGCACATGGCCAAGTTGGTCGGTGCAACACAGCATAGGTAGATGGCTTGGTGGGGAGTTTTTTAAAAAAATGAAATTCGTTGTTTTTGAGATGTGAGGGTTTGAATGGCCTACAAATGCCCCCAAATGAATACCATGAAAGTCTTGGTGCACAAAAGTTTTGAGTTGGTTGGGTTTTGCACATGGCCAAGTTGGTCGGTGCACCGCGGCATAGCTAGATGGCTTGGTGGGGAGTTTTGTGAAAAAATGAAATTCGTGGTTTTTGAGATGTGAGGGTTGGAAAGGCCTACAAATGTCCCAAAATGAATACCATGAAAGTCTTGGTGCACGAAAGTTTTGAGTTGGTTGGGTTTTGCACATGGCCAAGTTGGTCGGTGCACCGCGGCATAGCTAGATGGCTTGGTGGGGAGTTTTGTGAAAAAATGAAATTCGTGGTTTTTGAGATGTGAGGGTTGGAATGGCCTACAAATGCCCCCAAATGAATACCATGAAAGTCTCGGTGCACAAAAGTTTTGAGTTGGTTGGGTTTTGCACATGGCCAAGTTGGTCGGTGCAACACGGCATAGGTAGATGGCTTGGTGGGGGAGTTTTGTGAAAAAACGAAATTCGTGGTTTTTGAGATGTGAGGGTTGGAAAGGCCTACAAATGTCCCAAAATGAATACCATGAAAGTCTTGGTGCACGAAAGTTTTGAGTTGGTTGGGTTTTGCACATGGCCAAGGTTGTCGGTACACCGCGGCATAGCTAGATGGCTTGGTGGGGAGTTTTGTGAAAAAATGAAATTCGTGGTTTTTGAGATGTGAGGGTTGGAATGGCCTACAAATGCCCTCAAATGAATACCATGAAAGTCTTGGTGCACAAAAGTTTTGAGTTGGTTGGGTTTTGCACATGGCCAAGTTTGTCGGTGCACTACGGCATAGCTAGATGGCTTGGTGGGGAGTTTTGTGAAAAAATGAAATTCGTGGTTTTTGAGATGTGAGGGTTGGAATGCCCTACAAATGCCCCCAAATGAATACCATGAAAGTCTTGGTACACAAAAGTTTTGAGTTGGTTGGGTTTTACACATGGCCAAGTTGGTCGGTGCACCGCGGCATAGCTAAATGGCTTGGTGGGGAGTTTTGTGAAAAAATGAAATTCGTGATTTTTGAGATGTGAGGGTTGGAAAGGCCTACAAATGTCCCAAAATGAATACCATGAAAGTCTTGGTGCACGAAAGTTTTGTGTTGGTTGGGTTTTGCACATGGCCAAGGTTGTCGGTACACCGCGGCATAGCTAGATGGCTTGGTGGGGAGTTTTGTGAAAAAATGAAATTCGTGGTTTTTGAGATGTGACGGTTGGAATGGCCTACAAATGCCCCCAAATGAATACCATGAACGTCTTGGTGCACAAAAGTTTTGAGTTGGTTGGGTTTTGCTCATGGCCAAGTTTGTCGGTGCACCGCGGCATAGCTAGATGGCTTGGTGGGGAGTTTTGTGAAAAAATGAAATTCGTGGTTTTTGAGATGTGAGGGTTGGAATGGCCTACAAATGCCCCCAAATGAATACCATGAAAGTCTTGGTGAACAAAAGTTTTGAGTTGGTTGGGTTTTGCACATGGCGAAGTTGGTCGGTGCACCACGGCATGGGTAGATGGCTTGGTGGTGAGTTTTGTGAAAAAATGAAATTCGTGGTTTTTGAGATGTGAGGGTTGGAAAGGCCTACAAATGTCCCAAAATGAATACCATGAAAGTCTTGGTGCACGAAAGTTTTGAGTTGGTTGGGTTTTGCACATGGCCAAGGTTGTTGGTGCAACACGGCATAGGTAGATGGCTTGGTGGGGAGTTTTGTGAAAAAATGAAATTCGTGGTTTTTGAGATGTGAGGGTTGGAATGCCCTACAAATGCCCCCAAATGAATACCATGAAAGTCTTGGTGCACAAAAGTTTTGAGTTGGTTGGGTTTTGCACATGGCCAAGTTGGTCGGTGCACCATGGCATAGCTAGATGGCTTGGTGGGGAGTTTTGTGAAAAAATGAAATTCGTGGTTTTTGAGATGTGATGGTTGGAATGGCCTACAAATGCCCCCAAATGAATACCATGAAAGTTTGGTGCACAAAAGTTTTGAGTTGGTTGGGTTTTGCACATGGCCAAGTTGGTCGGTGCACCGCGGCATAGCTAGATGGCTTGGTGGGGAGTTTTGTGAAAAAATGAAATTCGTGGTTTTTGAGATGTGAGGGTTCGAATGGCCTACAAATGCCCCCAAATGAACACCATGAAAGTCTTGGTGCACAAAAGTTTTGAGTTGGTTGGGTTTTGCACATGGCCATGTTGGTCGGTGCACCACGGCATAGGTAGATGGCTTGGTGGGGAGTTTTGTGAAAAAATGAAATTCGTGGTTTTTGAGATGTGAGGGTTGGAAAGGCCTACAAATGTCCCAAAATGAATACCATGAAAGTCTTGGTGCACGAAAGTTTTGAGTTGGTTGGGTTTTGCACATGGCCAAGGTTGTTGGTACACCGCGGCATAGCTAGATGGCTTGGTGGGGAGTTTTGTGAAAAAATGAAATTCGTGGTTTTTGAGATGTGACGGTTGGAATGGCCTACAAATGCCCCCAAATGAATAGCATGAAAGTCTTGGTGCCCAAAAGTTTTGAGTTGGTTGGGTTTTGCACATGGCCAAGTTTGTCGGTGCATCGCGGCATAGCTAGATGGCTTGGTGGGGAGTTTTGTGAAAAAATGAAATTCGTGGTTTTTGAGATGTGAGGGTTGGAATGGCCTACAAATGCCCCCAAATGAATACCATGAAAGTCTTGGTGAACAAACGTTTCGAGTTGGTTGGGTTTTGCACATGGCGAAGTTGGTCGGTGCACCACGGCATGGGTAGATGGCTTGGTGGTGAGTTTTGTGAAAAAATGAAATTCGTGGTTTTTGAGATGTGAGGGTTGGAATGGCCTAAAAATGCCCCCAAATGAATACCATGAAAGTTTGGTGCACAAAAGTTTTGAGTTGGTTGGGTTTTGCACATGGCCAAGTTGGTCGGTGCACCGCGGCATAGCTAGATGGCTTGGTGGGGAGTTTTGTGAAAAAATGAAATTCGTGGTTTTTGAGATGCGAGGGTTCGAATGGCCTACAAATGCCCCCAAATGAACACCATGAAAGTCTTGGTGCACAAAAGTTTTGAGTTGGTTGGGTTTTGCACATGGCCATGTTGGTCGGTGCACCGCGGCATAGCTAGATGGCTTGGTGGGGAGTTTTGTGAAAAAACAAAATTCGTGGTTTTTGAGATGTGAGGGTTGGAATGGCCTACAAATGTCCCAAAATGAATACCATGAAAGTCTTGGTGCATGAAAGTTTTGAGTTGGTTGGGTGTTGCACATGGCCAAGTTTGTCGGTGCACTGCGGCATAGCTAGATGGCTTGGTGGGGAGTTTTGTGAAAAAATGAAATTCGTGGTTTTTGAGATGTGAGGGTTGGAATGGCCTACAAATGCCCCCAAATGAATACCATGAAAGTCTTGGTACACAAAAGTTTTGAGTTGGTTGGGTTTTACACATGGCCAAGTTGGTCGGTGCACCGCGGCATAGCTATATGGCTTGGTGGGGAGTTTTGTGAAAAAATGAAATTCGTCGTTTTTGAGATGTGAGGGTTGGAAATGCCTACAAATGCCCCCAAATGAATACCATGAAGGTCTTGGTGCACAAAAGTTTTGAGTTGGTTGGGTTTTGCACATGGCCAAGTTGGTCGGTGCACCGCGGCATAGCTAGATGGCTTGGTGGGGAGTTTTGTGAAAAAATGAAATTCGTCGTTTTTGAGATGTGAGGGTTGGAATGGCCTAAAAATGCCCCCAAATGAATACCATGAAAGTTTTTGTGCACAAAAGTTTTGAGTTGGTTGGGTTTTGCACATGGCCAAGTTGGTCGGTGCACCGCGGCATAGCTAGATGGCTTGGTGGGGAGTTTTGTGAAAAAATGAAATTTGTGGTTTTTGAGATGTGAGGGTTCGAATGGCCTACAAATGCCCCCAAATGAACACCATGAAAGTCTTGGTGCACAAAAGTTTTGAGTTGGTTGGGTTTTGCACAAGGCCATGTTGGTCGGTGCACCGCGGCATAGCTAGATGGCTTGGTGGGGAGTTTTGTGAAAAAACGAAATTCGTGGTTTTTGAGATGTGAGGGTTGGAATGGCCTACAAATGTCCCAAAATGAATACCATGAAAGTCTTGGTGCATGAAAGTTTTGAGTTGGTTGGGTTTTACACATGGCCAAGTTGGTCGGTGCACCGCGGCATAGCTAAATGGCTTGGTGGGGAGTTTTGTGAAAAAATGAAATTCGTGGTTTTTGAGATGTGAGGGTTGGAATGGCCTACAAATGCCCCCAAATGAATACCATGAAGGTCTTGGTGCACAAAAGTTTTGAGTTGGTTGGGTTTTGCACATGGCCAAGTTGGTCGGTGCACCGCGGCATAGCTAGATGGCTTGGTGGGGAGTTTTGTGAAAAAATGAAATTCGTCGTTTTTGAGATGTGAGGGTTGGAATGGCCTAAAAATGCCCCCAAATGAATACCATGAAAGTTTGGTGCACAAAAGTTTTGAGTTGGTTGGGTTTTGCACATGGCCAAGTTGGTCGGTGCACCGCGGCATAGCTAGATGGCTTGGTGGGGAGTTTTGTGAAAAAATGAAATTTGTGGTTTTTGAGATGTGAGGGTTCGAATGGCCTACAAATGCCCCCAAATGAACACCATGAAAGTCTTGGTGCACAAAAGTTTTGAGTTGGTTGGGTTTTGCACATGGCCATGTTGGTCGGTGCACCACGGCATAGGTAGATGGCTTGGTGGGGAGTTTTGTGAAAAAATGAAATTCGTGGTTTTTGAGATGTGAGGGTTCGAATGGCCTACAAATGCCCCCAAATGAACACCATGAAAGTCTTGGTGCACAAAAGTTTTGAGTTGGTTGGGTTTTGCACATGGCCATGTTGGTCGGTGCACCGCGGCATAGCTTGATGGCTTGGTGGGGAGTTTTGTGAAAAAATGAAATTCGTGGTTTTTGAGATGTGAGGGTTGGAAAGGCCTACAAATGTCCCAAAATGAATACCACGAAAGTCTTGGTGCACGAAAGTTTTGATTTGGTTGGGTTTTGCACATGGCCAAGTTGGTCGGTGCACTGCGGCATAGCTAGATGGCTTGGTGGGGAGTTGTGAAAAAATGAAATTCGTGGTTTTTGAGATGTGAGGGTTGGAATGGCCTACAAATGCCCCCAAATGAATACCATGAAAGTCTTGGTGCACAAAAGTTTTGAGTTGGTTGGGTTTTGCACATGGCCAAGTTGGTCGGTGCAACACAGCATAGGTAGATGGCTTGGTGGGGAGTTTTTTAAAAAAATGAAATTCGTTGTTTTTGAGATGTGAGGGTTTGAATGGCCTACAAATGCCCCCAAATGAATACCATGAAAGTCTTGGTGCACAAAAGTTTTGAGTTGGTTGGGTTTTGCACATGGCCAAGTTGGTCGGTGCACCGCGGCATAGCTAGATGGCTTGGTGGGGAGTTTTGTGAAAAAATGAAATTCGTGGTTTTTGAGATGTGAGGGTTGGAATGGCCTAAAAATGCCCCCAAATGAATACCATGAAAGTTTGGTGCACAAAAGTTTTGAGTTGGTTGGGTTTTGCACATGGCCAAGTTGGTCGGTGCACCACGGCATAGCTAGATGGCTTGGTGGGGAGTTTTGTGAAAAAATGAAATTCGTGGTTTTTGAGATGTGAGGGTTCGAATGGCCTACAAATGCCCCCAAATGAACACCATGAAAGTCTTGGTGCACAAAAGTTTTGAGTTGGTTGGGTTTTGCACATGGCCATGTTGGTCGGTGCACCACGGCATAGGTAGATGGCTTGGTGGGGAGTTTTGTGAAAAAATGAAATTCGTGGTTTTTGAGATGTGAGGGTTGGAAAGGCCTACAAATGTCCCAAAATGAATACCATGAAAGTCTTGGTGCACGAAAGTTTTGAGTTGGTTGGGTTTTGCACATGGCCAAGGTTGTCGGTACACCGCGGCATAGCTAGATGGCTTGGTGGTGAGTTTTGTGAAAAAATGAACTTCGTGGTTTTTGAGATGTGACGGTTGGAATGGCCTACAAATGCCCCCAAATGAATAGCATGAAAGTCTTGGTGCCCAAAAGTTTTGAGTTGGTTGGGTTTTGCACATGGCCAAGTTTGTCGGTGCACTGCGGCATAGCTAGATGGCTTGGTGGGGAGTTTTGTGAAAATATGAAATTCGTGGTTTTTGAGATGTGAGGGTTGGAATGGCCTACAAATGCCCCCAAATGAATACCATGAAAGTCTTGGTGAACAAACGTTTTGAGTTGGTTGGGTTTTGCACATGGCGAAGTTGGTTGGTGCACCACGGCATGGGTAGATGGCTTGGTGGTGAGTTTTGTGAAAAAATGAAATTCGTGGTTTTTGAGATGTGAGGGTTGGAAAGGCCTACAAATGTCCCAAAATGAATACCACGAAAGTCTTGGTGCACGAAAGTTTTGAGTTGGTTGGGTTTTGCACATGGCCAAGGTTGTTGGTGCAACATGGCAGGTAGATGGCTTGGTGGGGAGTTTTGTGAAAAATTGAAATTCGTGGTTTTTGAGATGTGAGGGTTGGAATGGCCTACAAATGCCCCCAAATGCATACCATGAAAGTCTTGGTGCACAAAAGTTTTGAGTTGGTTGGGTTTTGCACATGGCCAAGTTGGTCGGTGCACCACGGCATAGCTAGATGGCTTGGTGGGGAGTTTTGTGAAAAAATGAAATTCGTGGTTTTTGAGATGTGAGGGTTGGAAAGGCCTACAAATGTCCCAAAATGAATACCATGAAAGTCTTGGTGCACGAAAGTTTTGAGTTGGTTGGGTTTTGCACATGGCCAAGGTTGTCGGTACACCGCGGCATAGCTAGATGGCTTGGTGGGGAGTTTTGTGAAAAGATGAAATTCGTGGTTTTTGAGATGTGAGGGTTGGAATGGCCTACAAATGCCCCCAAATGAATACCATGAAAGTCTTGGTGCACAAAAGTTTTGAGTTGGTTGGGTTTTGCACATGGCCAAGTTGGTCGGTGCAACACGGCATAGGTAGATGGCTTGGTGGGGAGTTTTGTGAAAAAACGAAATTCGTGGTTTTTGAGATGTGAGGGTTGGAATGGCCTACAAATGCCCCCAAATGAATACCATGAAAGTCTTGGTGCACAAAAGTTTTGAGTAGGTTGGGTTTTGCACATGGCCAAGTTGGTCGGTGCACCGCGGCATAGCTAGATGGCTTGGTGGGGAGTTTTGTGAAAAAATGAAATTCGTGGTTTTTGAGATGTGAGGGTTGGAAAGGCCTACAAATGTCCCAAAATGAATACCATGAAAGTCTTGGTGCACGAAAGTTTTGAGTTGGTTGGGTTTTGCACATGGCCAAGTTGGTCGGTGCACCGCGGCATAGCTAGATGGCTTGGTGGGGAGTTTTGTGAAAAAATGAAATTCGTGGTTTTTGAGATGTGAGGGTTGGAATGGCCTACAAATGCCCCCAAATGAATACCATGAAAGTCTCGGTGCACAAAAGTTTTGAGTTGGTTGGGTTTTGCACATGGCCAAGTTGGTCGGTGCAACACGGCATAGGTAGATGGCTTGGTGGGGGAGTTTTGTGAAAAAACGAAATTCGTGGTTTTTGAGATGTGAGGGTTGGAAAGGCCTACAAATGTCCCAAAATGAATACCATGAAAGTCTTGGTGCACGAAAGTTTTGAGTTGGTTGGGTTTTGCACATGGCCAAGGTTGTCGGTACACCGCGGCATAGCTAGATGGCTTGGTGGGGAGTTTTGTGAAAAAATGAAATTCGTGGTTTTTGAGATGTGAGGGTTGGAATGGCCTACAAATGCCCTCAAATGAATACCATGAAAGTCTTGGTGCACAAAAGTTTTGAGTTGGTTGGGTTTTGCACATGGCCAAGTTTGTCGGTGCACTACGGCATAGCTAGATGGCTTGGTGGGGAGTTTTGTGAAAAAATGAAATTCGTGGTTTTTGAGATGTGAGGGTTGGAATGCCCTACAAATGCCCCCAAATGAATACCATGAAAGTCTTGGTACACAAAAGTTTTGAGTTGGTTGGGTTTTACACATGGCCAAGTTGGTCGGTGCACCGCGGCATAGCTAAATGGCTTGGTGGGGAGTTTTGTGAAAAAATGAAATTCGTCGTTTTTGAGATGTGAGGGTTGGAATGGCCTACAAATGCCCCCAAATGAATACCATGAAAGTCTTGGTGTACAAAAGTTTTGAGTTGGTTGGGTTTTGCACATGGCCAAGTTGGGCGGTGCACCGCGGCATAGCTAAATGGCTTGGTGGGGAGTTTTGTGAAAAAATGAAATTCGTGGTTTTTGAGATGTGAGGGTTGGAATGGCCTAAAAATGCCCCCAAATTAATACCATGAATGTTTGGTGCACAAAAGTTTTGAGTTGGTTGGGTTTTGCACATGGCCATGTTGGTCGGTGCACCGCGGCAAAGCTAGATGGCTTGGTGGGGAGCTTTGTGAAAAAATGAAATTCGTGGTTTTTGAGATGTGAGGGTTCGAATGGCCTACAAATGCCCCCAAATGAATACCATGAAAGTCTTGGTGCACAAAAGTTTTGAGTTGGTTGGGTTTTGCACATGGCCATGTTGGTCGGTGCACCACGGCATAGGTAGATGGCTTGGTGGGGAGTTTTGTGAAAAAATGAAATTCGTGATTTTTGAGATGTGAGGGTTGGAAAGGCCTACAAATGTCCCAAAATGAATACCATGAAAGTCTTGGTGCACGAAAGTTTTGTGTTGGTTGGGTTTTGCACATGGCCAAGGTTGTCGGTACACCGCGGCATAGCTAGATGGCTTGGTGGGGAGTTTTGTGAAAAAATGAAATTCGTGGTTTTTGAGATGTGACGGTTGGAATGGCCTACAAATGCCCCCAAATGAATACCATGAACGTCTTGGTGCACAAAAGTTTTGAGTTGGTTGGGTTTTGCTCATGGCCAAGTTTGTCGGTGCACCGCGGCATAGCTAGATGGCTTGGTGGGGAGTTTTGTGAAAAAATGAAATTCGTGGTTTTTGAGATGTGAGGGTTGGAATGGCCTACAAATGCCCCCAAATGAATACCATGAAAGTCTTGGTGAACAAAAGTTTTGAGTTGGTTGGGTTTTGCACATGGCGAAGTTGGTCGGTGCACCACGGCATGGGTAGATGGCTTGGTGGTGAGTTTTGTGAAAAAATGAAATTCGTGGTTTTTGAGATGTGAGGGTTGGAAAGGCCTACAAATGTCCCAAAATGAATACCATGAAAGTCTTGGTGCACGAAAGTTTTGAGTTGGTTGGGTTTTGCACATGGCCAAGGTTGTTGGTGCAACACGGCATAGGTAGATGGCTTGGTGGGGAGTTTTGTGAAAAAATGAAATTCGTGGTTTTTGAGATGTGAGGGTTGGAATGCCCTACAAATGCCCCCAAATGAATACCATGAAAGTCTTGGTGCACAAAAGTTTTGAGTTGGTTGGGTTTTGCACATGGCCAAGTTGGTCGGTGCACCGTGGCATAGCTAGATGGCTTGGTGGGGAGTTTTGTGAAAAAATGAAATTCGTGGTTTTTGAGATGTGATGGTTGGAATGGCCTACAAATGCCCCCAAATGAATACCATGAAAGTCTTGGTGCACAAAAGTTTTGAGTTGGTTGGGTTTTGCACATGGCCAAGTTGGTCGGTGCACCACAACATAGGTAGATGGCTTGGTGGGGAGTTTTGTGAAAAAATGAAATTCGTGGTTTTTGAGATGTGAGGGTTGGAAAGGCCTACAAATGTCCCAAAATGAATACTATGAAAGTCTTGGTGCACGAAAGTTTTGAGTTGGTTGGGTTTTGCACATGGCCAAGGTTGTCGGTACACCGCGGCATAGCTAGATGGCTTGGTGGGGAGTTTTGTGAAAAAATGAAATTCGTGGTTTTTGAGATGTGAGGGTTGGAATGGCCTACAAATGCCCCCAAATGAATACCATGAAAGTCTTGGTGCACAAAAGTTTTGATTTGGTTGGGTTTTGCACATGGCCAAGTTGGTCGGTGCAACACGGCATAGGTAGATGGCTTGGTGGGGAGTTTTGTCAAAAAACGAAATTCGTGGTTTTTGAGATGTGAGGGTTGGAAAGGCCTACAAATGTCCCAAAATGAATACCATGAAAGTCTTGGTGCACAAAAGTTTTGAGTTGGTTGGGTTTTGCACATGGCCAAGGTTGTCGGTACACCGCGGCATAGCTAGATGGCTTGGTGGGGAGTTTTGTGAAAAAATGAAATTCGTGGTTTTTGAGATGTGAGGGTTGGAATGGCCTACAAATGCCCCCAAATGAATACCATGAAAGTCTTGGTGCACAAAAGTTTTGAGTTGGTTGGGTTTTGCACATGGCCAAGTTTGTCGGTGCACTGCGGCATAGCTAGATGGCTTGGTGGGGAGTTTTGTGAAAAAATGAAATTCGTGGTTTTTGAGATGTGAGGGTTGGAAAGGCCTACAAATGTTCCAAAATGAATACCATGAAAGTCTTGGTGCACGAAAGTTTTGAGTTGGTTGGGTTTTGCACATGGCCAAGGTTGTCGGTACACCGCAGCATAGCTAGATGGGTTGGTGGCGAGTTTTGTGAAAAAATGAAATTCGTGGTTTTTGAGATGTGAGGGTTGGAATGGCCTACAAATGCCCCCAAATGAATACCATGAAAGTCTTGGTGCACAAAAGTTTTGAGTTCGTTGGGTTTTGCTCATGGCCAAGTTTGTCGGTGCACCGCGGCATAGCTCGATGGCTTGGTGGGGAGTTTTGTGAAAAAATGAAATTCGTGGTTTTTGAGATGTGAGGGTTGGAATGGCCTACAAATGCCCCCAAATGAATACCATGAAAGTCTTGGTGAACAAAAGTTTTGAGTTGGTTGGGTTTTGCAAAGGGCGAAGTTGGTCGGTACACCACGGCATGGGTAGATGGCTTGGTGGTGAGTTTTGTGAAAAAATGAAATTCGTGGTTTTTGGGATGTGAGGGTTGGAAAGGCCTACAAATGTCCCAAAATAAATACCATGAATGTCTTGGTGCACGAAAGTTTTGAGTTGGTTGGGTTTTGCACATGGCCAAGGTTGTTGGTGCAACACGGCATAGGTAGATGGCTTGGTGGGGAGTTTTGTGAAAAAATGAAATTCGTGGTTTTTGAGATGTGAGGGTTGGAATGGCCTACAAATGCCCCCAAATGAATTCCATGAAAGTCTTGGTGCACAAAAGTTTTGAGTTGGTTGGGTTTTGCACATGGCCAAGTTGGTCGGTGCACCGCGGCATAGCTAGATGGCTTGGTGGGGAGTTTTGTGAAAAAATGAAATTCGTGGTTTTTGAGATGTGAGGGTTGGAAAGGCCTACAAATGTCCCAAAATGAATACCATGAAAGTCTTGGTGCACGAAAGTTTTGAGTTGGTTGTGTTTTGCACATGGCCAAGTTGGTCGGTGCAACGCGGCATAGCTAGATGGCTTGGTGGGGAGTTTTGTGAAAAAACGAAATTCGTGGTTTTTGAGATGTGAGGGTTGGAAAGGCCTACAAATGTCCCAAAATGAATACCATGAAAGTCTTGGTGCACGAAAGTTTTGAGTTGGTTGGGTTTTGCACATGGCCAAGGTTGTCGGTACACCGCGGCATAACTAGATGGCTTGGTGGGGAGTTTTGTGAAAAAATGAAATTCGTGGTTTTTGAGATGTGAGGGTTGGAATGGCCTACAAATGCCCCCAAATGAATACCATGAAAGTCTTGGTGCACAAAAGTTTTGAGTTGGTTGGGTTTTGCACATGGCCAAGTTGGTCGGTGCAACACAGCATAGGTAGATGGCTTGGTGGGGAGTTTTGTGAAAAAACGAAATTCGTGGTTTTTGAGATGTGAGGGTTGGAATGGCCTACAAATGCCCCCAAATGAATACCATGAAAGTCTTGGTGCACAAAAGTTTTGAGTTGGTTGGGTTTTGCACATGGCCAAGTTGGTCGGTGCACCGCGGCATAGCTAGATGGCTTGGTGGGGAGTTTTGTGAAAAAATGAAATTCGTGGTTTTTGAGATGTGAGGGTTGGAAGGGCCTACAAATGTCCCAAAATGAATATCATGGAAGTCTTGGTGCACGAAAGTTTTGAGTTGGTTGGGTTTTGCACATAGCCAAGTTGGTCGGTGCACCGCGGCATAGCTAGATGGCTTGGTGGGGAGTTTTGTGAAAAAATGAAATTCGTGGTTTTTGAGATGTGAGGGTTGGAATGGCCTACAAATGCCCCCAAATGAATAGCATGAAAGTCTCGGTGCACAAAAGTTTTGAGTTGGTTGGGTTTTGCACATGGCCAAGTTGGTCGGTGCAACACGGCATAGGTAGATGGCTTGGTGGGGGAGTTTTATGAAAAAACGAAATTCGTGGTTTTTGAGATGTGAGGGTTGGAAAGGCCTACAAATGTCCCAAAATGAATACCATGAAAGTCTTGGTGCACGAAAGTTTTGAGTTGGTTGGGTTTTGCACATGGCCAAGGTTGTCGGTACACCGCGGCATAGCTAGATGGCTTGGTGGGGAGTTTTGTGAAAAAATGAAATTCGTGGTTTTTGAGATGTGAGGGTTGGAATGGCCTACAAATGCCCTCAAATGAATACCATGAAAGTGTTGGTGCACAAAAGTTTTGAGTTGGTTGGGTTTTGCACATGGCCAAGTTTGTCGGTGCACTGCGGCATAGCTAGATGGCTTGGTGGGGAGTTGTGAAAAAATGAAATTCGTGGTTTTTGAGATGTGAGGGTTGGAATGCCCTACAAATGCCCCCAAATGAATACCATGAAAGTCTTGGTACACAAAAGTTTTGAGTTGGTTGGGTTTTACACATGGCCAAGTTGGTCGGTGCACCGCGGCATAGCTAAATGGCTTGGTGGGGAGTTTTGTGAAAAAATGAAATTCGTCGTTTTTGAGATGTGAGGGTTGGAATGGCCTACAAATGCCCCCAAATGAATACGATGAAAGTCTTGGTGCACAAAAGTTTTGAGTTGGTTGGGTTTTGCACATGGCCAAGTTGGTCGGTGCACCGCGGCATAGCTAGATGGCTTGGTGGGGAGTTTTGTGAAAAAATGAAATTCGTGGTTTTTGAGATGTGAGGGTTGGAATGGCCTAAAAATGCCCCCAAATTAATAACATGAATGTTTGGTGCACAAAAGTTTTGAGTTGCTTGGGTTTTGCACATGGCCAAGTTGGTCGGTGCACCGCGGCATAGCTAGATGGCTTGGTGGGGAGTTTTGTGAAAAAATGAAATTCGTGGTTTTTGACATGTGAGGGTTCGAATGGCCTACAAATGCCCCCAAATGAACACCATGAAAGTCTTGGTGCACAAAAGTTTTGAGTTGGTTGGGTTTTGCACATGGCCATGTTGGTCGGTGCACCACGGCATAGGTAGATGGCTTGGTGGGGAGTTTTGTGAAAAAATGAAATTCTTGATTTTTGAGATGTGAGGGTTGGAAAGGCCTACAAATGTCCCAAAATGAATACCATGAAAGTCTTGGTGCACGAAAGTTTTGAGTTGGTTGGGTTTTGCACATGGCCAAGGTTGTCGGTACACCGCGGCATAGCTAGATGGCTTGGTGGGGAGTTTTGTGAAAAAATGAAATTCGTGGTTTTTGAGATGTGACGGTTGGAATGGCCTACAAATGCCCCCAAATGAATACCATGAACGTCTCGGTGCACCAAAGTTTTGAGTTGGTTGGGTTTTGCTCATGGCCAAGTTTGTCGGTGCACCGCGGCATAGCTAGATGGCTTGTTGGGGAGTTTTGTGAAAAAATGAAATTCGTGGTTTTTGAGATGTGAGGGTTGGAATGGCCTACAAATGCCCCCAAATGAATACCATGAAAGTCTTGGTGAACAAAAGTTTTGAGTTGGTTGGGTTTTGCACATGGCGAAGTTGGTCGGTGCACCACGGCATGGGTAGATGGCTTGGTGGTGAGTTTTGTGAAAAAATGAAATTCGTGGTTTTTGAGATGTGAGGGTTGGAAAGGCCTACAAATGTCCCAAAATGAATACCATGAAAGTCTTGGTGCACGAAAGTTTTGAGTTGGTTGGGTTTTGCACATGGCCAAGTTTGTTGGTGCAACACGGCATAGGTAGATGGCTTGGTGGGGAGTTTTGTGGAAAAATGAAATTCGTGGTTTTTGAGATGTGAGGGTTGGAATGGCCTACAAATGCCCCCAAATGAATACCATGAAAGTCTTGGTGCACAAAAGTTTTGAGTTGGTTGGGTTTTGCACATGGCCAAGTTGGTCGGTGCACCGCGGCATAGCTAGATGGCTTGGTGGGGAGTTTTGTGAAAAAATGAAATTCGTGGTTTTTGAGATGTGAGGGTTGGAAAGGCCTACAAATGTCCCAAAATGAATACCATGAAAGTCTTGGTGCACGAAAGTTTTGAGTTGGTTGGGTTTTGCACATGGCCAAGTTGGTCGGTGCACCGCGGCATAGCTAGATGGCTTGGTGGGGAGTTTTGTGAAAAAATGAAATTCGTGGTTTTTGAGATGTGAGGGTTGGAATGGCCTACAAATGCCCCCAAATGAATACCATGAAAGTCTTGGTGCACAAAAGTTTTGAGTTGGTTGGGTTTTGCACATGGCCAAGTTGGTCGGTGCAACACAGCATAGGTAGATGGCTTGGTGGGGAGTTTTGTGAAAAAACGAAATTCGTGGTTTTTGAGATGTGAGGGTTGGAATGGCCTACAAATGCCCCCAAATGAATACCATGAAAGTCTTGGTGCACAAAAGTTTTGAGTTGGTTGGGTTTTGCACATGGCCAAGTTGGTCGGTGCACCGCGGCATAGCTAGATGGCTTGGTGGGGAGTTTTGTGAAAAAATGAAATTCGTGGTTTTTGAGATGTGAGGGTTGGAAAGGCCTACAAATGTCCCAAAATGAATACCATGAAAGTCTTGGTGCACGAAAGTTTTGAGTTAGTTGGGTTTTGCACATGGCCAAGGTTGTCGGTACACCGCGGCATAGCTAGATGGCTTGGTGGGGAGTTTTGTGAAAAAATGAAATTCGTGGTTTTTGAGATGTGAGGGTTGGAATGGCCTACAAATGCCCCCAAATGAATACCATGAAAGTCTTGGTGCACAAAAGTTTTGAGTTGGTTGGGTTTTGCACATGGCCAAGTTGGTCGGTGCAACACAGCATAGGTAGATGGCTTGGTGGGGAGTTTTGTGAAAAAACGAAATTCGTGGTTTTTGAGATGTGAGGGTTGGAATGGCCTACAAATGCCCCCAAATGAATACCATGAAAGTCTTGGTGCACAAAAGTTTTGAGTTGGTTGGGTTTTGCACATGGCCAAGTTGGTCGGTGCACCGCGGCATAGCTAGATGGCTTGGTGGGGAGTTTTGTGAAAAAATGAAATTCGTGGTTTTTGAGATGTGAGGGTTGGAAAGGCCTACAAATGTCCCAAAATGAATATCATGAAAGTCTTGGTGCACGAAAGTTTTGAGTTGGTTGGGTTTTGCACATGGCCAAGTTGGTCGGTGCACCGCGGCATAGCTAGATGGCTTGGTGGGGAGTTTTGTGAAAAAATGAAATTCGTGGTTTTTGAGATGTGAGGGTTGGAATGGCCTACAAATGCCCCCAAATGAATAGCATGAAAGTCTCGGTGCACAAAAGTTTTGAGTTGGTTGGGTTTTGCACATGGCCAAGTTGGTCGGTGCAACACGGCATAGGTAGATGGCTTGGTGGGGGAGTTTTATGAAAAAACGAAATTCGTGGTTTTTGAGATGTGAGGGTTGGAAAGGCCTACAAATGTCCCAAAATGAATACCATGAAAGTCTTGGTGCACGAAAGTTTTGAGTTGGTTGGGTTTTGCACATGGCCAAGGTTGTCGGTACACCGCGGCATAGGTAGATGGCTTGGTGGGGAGTTTTGTGAAAAAATGAAATTCGTGGTTTTTGAGATGTGAGGGTTGGAATGGCCTACAAATGCCCCCAAATGAATTCCATGAAAGTCTTGGTGCACAAAAGTTTTGAGTTGGTTGGGTTTTGCACATGGCCAAGTTGGTCGGTGCACCGCGGCATAGCTAGATGGCTTGGTGGGGAGTTTTGTGAAAAAATGAAATTCGTGGTTTTTGAGATGTGAGGGTTGGAAAGGCCTACAAATGTCCCAAAATGAATACCATGAAAGTCTTGGTGCACGAAAGTTTTGAGTTGGTTGGGTTTTGCACATGGCCAAGTTGGTCGGTGCAACGCGGCATAGCTAGATGGCTTGGTGGGGAGTTTTGTGAAAAAACGAAATTCGTGGTTTTTGAGATGTGAGGGTTGGAAAGGCCTACAAATGTCCCAAAATGAATACCATGAAAGTCTTGGTGCACGAAAGTTTTGAGTTGGTTGGGTTTTGCACATGGCCAAGGTTGTCGGTACACCGCGGCATAACTAGATGGCTTGGTGGGGAGTTTTGTGAAAAAATGAAATTCGTGGTTTTTGAGATGTGAGGGTTGGAATGGCCTACAAATGCCCCCAAATGAATACCATGAAAGTCTTGGTGCACAAAAGTTTTGAGTTGGTTGGGTTTTGCACATGGCCAAGTTGGTCGGTGCAACACAGCATAGGTAGATGGCTTGGTGGGGAGTTTTGTGAAAAAACGAAATTCGTGGTTTTTGAGATGTGAGGGTTGGAATGGCCTACAAATGCCCCCAAATGAATACCATGAAAGTCTTGGTGCACAAAAGTTTTGAGTTGGTTGGGTTTTGCACATGGCCAAGTTGGTCGGTGCACCGCGGCATAGCTAGATGGCTTGGTGGGGAGTTTTGTGAAAAAATGAAATTCGTGGTTTTTGAGATGTGAGGGTTGGAAGGGCCTACAAATGTCCCAAAATGAATATCATGAAAGTCTTGGTGCACGAAAGTTTTGAGTTGGTTGGGTTTTGCACATAGCCAAGTTGGTCGGTGCACCGCGGCATAGCTAGATGGCTTGGTGGGGAGTTTTGTGAAAAAATGAAATTCGTGGTTTTTGAGATGTGAGGGTTGGAATGGCCTACAAATGCCCCCAAATGAATAGCATGAAAGTCTCGGTGCACAAAAGTTTTGAGTTGGTTGGGTTTTGCACATGGCCAAGTTGGTCGGTGCAACACGGCATAGGTAGATGGCTTGGTGGGGGAGTTTTATGAAAAAACGAAATTCGTGGTTTTTGAGATGTGAGGGTTGGAAAGGCCTACAAATGTCCCAAAATGAATACCATGAAAGTCTTGGTGCACGAAAGTTTTGAGTTGGTTGGGTTTTGCACATGGCCAAGGTTGTCGGTACACCGCGGCATAGCTAGATGGCTTGGTGGGGAGTTTTGTGAAAAAATGAAATTCGTGGTTTTTGAGATGTGAGGGTTGGAATGGCCTACAAATGCCCTCAAATGAATACCATGAAAGTGTTGGTGCACAAAAGTTTTGAGTTGGTTGGGTTTTGCACATGGCCAAGTTTGTCGGTGCACTGCGGCATAGCTAGATGGCTTGGTGGGGAGTTGTGAAAAAATGAAATTCGTGGTTTTTGAGATGTGAGGGTTGGAATGCCCTACAAATGCCCCCAAATGAATACCATGAAAGTCTTGGTACACAAAAGTTTTGAGTTGGTTGGGTTTTACACATGGCCAAGTTGGTCGGTGCACCGCGGCATAGCTAAATGGCTTGGTGGGGAGTTTTGTGAAAAAATGAAATTCGTCGTTTTTGAGATGTGAGGGTTGGAATGGCCTACAAATGCCCCCAAATGAATACGATGAAAGTCTTGGTGCACAAAAGTTTTGAGTTGGTTGGGTTTTGCACATGGCCAAGTTGGTCGGTGCACCGCGGCATAGCTAGATGGCTTGGTGGGGAGTTTTGTGAAAAAATGAAATTCGTGGTTTTTGAGATGTGAGGGTTGGAATGGCCTAAAAATGCCCCCAAATTAATAACATGAATGTTTGGTGCACAAAAGTTTTGAGTTGCTTGGGTTTTGCACATGGCCAAGTTGGTCGGTGCACCGCGGCATAGCTAGATGGCTTGGTGGGGAGTTTTGTGAAAAAATGAAATTCGTGGTTTTTGACATGTGAGGGTTCGAATGGCCTACAAATGCCCCCAAATGAACACCATGAAAGTCTTGGTGCACAAAAGTTTTGAGTTGGTTGGGTTTTGCACATGGCCATGTTGGTCGGTGCACCACGGCATAGGTAGATGGCTTGGTGGGGAGTTTTGTGAAAAAATGAAATTCTTGATTTTTGAGATGTGAGGGTTGGAAAGGCCTACAAATGTCCCAAAATGAATACCATGAAAGTCTTGGTGCACGAAAGTTTTGAGTTGGTTGGGTTTTGCACATGGCCAAGGTTGTCGGTACACCGCGGCATAGCTAGATGGCTTGGTGGGGAGTTTTGTGAAAAAATGAAATTCGTGGTTTTTGAGATGTGACGGTTGGAATGGCCTACAAATGCCCCCAAATGAATACCATGAACGTCTCGGTGCACCAAAGTTTTGAGTTGGTTGGGTTTTGCTCATGGCCAAGTTTGTCGGTGCACCGCGGCATAGCTAGATGGCTTGTTGGGGAGTTTTGTGAAAAAATGAAATTCGTGGTTTTTGAGATGTGAGGGTTGGAATGGCCTACAAATGCCCCCAAATGAATACCATGAAAGTCTTGGTGAACAAAAGTTTTGAGTTGGTTGGGTTTTGCACATGGCGAAGTTGGTCGGTGCACCACGGCATGGGTAGATGGCTTGGTGGTGAGTTTTGTGAAAAAATGAAATTCGTGGTTTTTGAGATGTGAGGGTTGGAAAGGCCTACAAATGTCCCAAAATGAATACCATGAAAGTCTTGGTGCACGAAAGTTTTGAGTTGGTTGGGTTTTGCACATGGCCAAGTTTGTTGGTGCAACACGGCATAGGTAGATGGCTTGGTGGGGAGTTTTGTGGAAAAATGAAATTCGTGGTTTTTGAGATGTGAGGGTTGGAATGGCCTACAAATGCCCCCAAATGAATACCATGAAAGTCTTGGTGCACAAAAGTTTTGAGTTGGTTGGGTTTTGCACATGGCCAAGTTGGTCGGTGCACCGCGGCATAGCTAGATGGCTTGGTGGGGAGTTTTGTGAAAAAATGAAATTCGTGGTTTTTGAGATGTGAGGGTTGGAAAGGCCTACAAATGTCCCAAAATGAATACCATGAAAGTCTTGGTGCACGAAAGTTTTGAGTTGGTTGGGTTTTGCACATGGCCAAGTTGGTCGGTGCACCGCGGCATAGCTAGATGGCTTGGTGGGGAGTTTTGTGAAAAAATGAAATTCGTGGTTTTTGAGATGTGAGGGTTGGAATGGCCTACAAATGCCCCCAAATGAATACCATGAAAGTCTTGGTGCACAAAAGTTTTGAGTTGGTTGGGTTTTGCACATGGCCAAGTTGGTCGGTGCAACACAGCATAGGTAGATGGCTTGGTGGGGAGTTTTGTGAAAAAACGAAATTCGTGGTTTTTGAGATGTGAGGGTTGGAATGGCCTACAAATGCCCCCAAATGAATACCATGAAAGTCTTGGTGCACAAAAGTTTTGAGTTGGTTGGGTTTTGCACATGGCCAAGTTGGTCGGTGCACCGCGGCATAGCTAGATGGCTTGGTGGGGAGTTTTGTGAAAAAATGAAATTCGTGGTTTTTGAGATGTGAGGGTTGGAAAGGCCTACAAATGTCCCAAAATGAATACCATGAAAGTCTTGGTGCACGAAAGTTTTGAGTTGGTTGGGTTTTGCACATGGCCAAGGTTGTCGGTACACCGCGGCATAGCTAGATGGCTTGGTGGGGAGTTTTGTGAAAAAATGAAATTCGTGGTTTTTGAGATGTGAGGGTTGGAATGGCCTACAAATGCCCCCAAATGAATACCATGAAAGTCTTGGTGCACAAAAGTTTTGAGTTGGTTGGGTTTTGCACATGGCCAAGTTGGTCGGTGCAACACAGCATAGGTAGATGGCTTGGTGGGGAGTTTTGTGAAAAAACGAAATTCGTGGTTTTTGAGATGTGAGGGTTGGAATGGCCTACAAATGCCCCCAAATGAATACCATGAAAGTCTTGGTGCACAAAAGTTTTGAGTTGGTTGGGTTTTGCACATGGCCAAGTTGGTCGGTGCACCGCGGCATAGCTAGATGGCTTGGTGGGGAGTTTTGTGAAAAAATGAAATTCGTGGTTTTTGAGATGTGAGGGTTGGAAAGGCCTACAAATGTCCCAAAATGAATATCATGAAAGTCTTGGTGCACGAAAGTTTTGAGTTGGTTGGGTTTTGCACATGGCCAAGTTGGTCGGTGCACCACGGCATAGCTAGATGGCTTGGTGGGGAGTTTTGTGAAAAAATGAAATTCGTGGTTTTTGAGATGTGAGGGTTGGAATGGCCTACAAATGCCCCCAAATGAATAGCATGAAAGTCTCGGTGCACAAAAGTTTTGAGTTGGTTGGGTTTTGCACATGGCCAAGTTGGTCGGTGCAACACGGCATAGGTAGATGGCTTGGTGGGGGAGTTTTATGAAAAAACGAAATTCGTGGTTTTTGAGATGTGAGGGTTGGAAAGGCCTACAAATGTCCCAAAATGAATACCATGAAAGTCTTGGTGCACGAAAGTTTTGAGTTGGTTGGGTTTTGCACATGGCCAAGGTTGTCGGTACACCGCGGCATAGCTAGATGGCTTGGTGGGGAGTTTTGTGAAAAAATGAAATTCGTGGTTTTTGAGATGTGAGGGTTGGAATGGCCTACAAATGCCCTCAAATGAATACCATGAAAGTGTTGGTGCACAAAAGTTTTGAGTTGGTTGGGTTTTGCACATGGCCAAGTTTGTCGGTGCACTGCGGCATAGCTAGATGGCTTGGTGGGGAGTTGTGAAAAAATGAAATTCGTGGTTTTTGAGATGTGAGGGTTGGAATGCCCTACAAATGCCCCCAAATGAATACCATGAAAGTCTTGGTACACAAAAGTTTTGAGTTGGTTGGGTTTTACACATGGCCAAGTTGGTCGGTGCACCGCGGCATAGCTAAATGGCTTGGTGGGGAGTTTTGTGAAAAAATGAAATTCGTCGTTTTTGAGATGTGAGGGTTGGAATGGCCTACAAATGCCCCCAAATGAATACCATGAAAGTCTTGGTGCACAAAAGTTTTGAGTTGGTTGGGTTTTGGACATGGCCAAGTTGGTCGGTGCACCGCGGCATAGCTAGATGGCTTGGTGGGGAGTTTTGTGAAAAAATGAAATTCGTGGTTTTTGAGATGTGAGGGTTGGAATGGCCTAAAAATGCTCCCAAATTAATAACATGAATGTTTGGTGCACAAAAGTTTTGAGTTGGTTGGGTTTTGCACATGGCCAAGTTGGTCGGTGCACCGCGGCATAGCTAGATGGCTTGGTGGGGAGTTTTGTGAAAAAATGAAATTCGTGGTTTTTGACATGTGAGGGTTCGAATGGCCTACAAATGCCCCCAAATGAACACCATGAAAGTCTTGGTGCACAAAAGTTTTGAGTTGGTTGGGTTTTGCACATGGCCATGTTGGTCGGTGCACCACGGCATAGGTAGATGGCTTGGTGGGGAGTTTTGTGAAAAAATGAAATTCGTGATTTTTGAGATGTGAGGGTTGGAAAGGCCTACAAATGTCCCAAAATGAATACCATGAAAGTCTTGCTGCACGAAAGTTTTGAGTTGGTTGGGTTTTGCACATGGCCAAGGTTGTCGGTACACCGCGGCATAGCTAGATGGCTTGGTGGGGAGTTTTGTGAAAAAATGAAATTCGTGGTTTTTGAGATGTGACGGTTGGAATGGCCTACAAATGCCCCCAAATGAATACCATGAACGTCTCGGTGCACAAAAGTTTTGAGTTGGTTGGGTTTTGCTCATGGCCAAGTTTGTCGGTGCACCGCGGCATAGCTAGATGGCTTGTTGGGGAGTTTTGTGAAAAAATGAAATTCGTGGTTTTTGAGATGTGAGGGTTGGAATGGCCTACAAATGCCCCCAAATGAATACCATGAAAGTCTTGGTGAACAAAAGTTTTGAGTTGGTTGGGTTTTGCACATGGCGAAGTTGGTCGGTGCACCACGGCATGGGTAGATGGCTTGGTGGTGAGTTTTGTGAAAAAATGAAATTCGTGGTTTTTGAGATGTGAGGGTTGGAAAGGCCTACAAATGTCCCAAAATGAATACCATGAAAGTCTTGGTGCACGAAAGTTTTGAGTTGGTTGGGTTTTGCACATGGCCAAGGTTGTTGGTGCAACACGGCATAGGTAGATGGCTTGGTGGGGAGTTTTGTGGAAAAATGAAATTCGTGGTTTTTGAGATGTGAGGGTTGGAATGGCCTACAAATGCCCCCAAATGAATACCATGAAAGTCTTGGTGCACAAAAGTTTTGAGTTGGTTGGGTTTTGCACATGGCCAAGTTGGTCGGTGCACCGCGGCATAGCTAGATGGCTTGGTGGGGAGTTTTGTGAAAAAATGAAATTCGTGGTTTTTGAGATGTGAGGGTTGGAAAGGCCTACAAATGTCCCAAAATGAATACCATGAAAGTCTTCGTGCACGAAAGTTTTGAGTTGGTTGGGTTTTGCACATGGCCAAGTTGGTCGGTGCACCGCGGCATAGCTAGATGGCTTGGTGGGGAGTTTTGTGAAAAAATGAAATTCGTGGTTTTTGAGATGTGAGGGTTGGAATGGCCTACAAATGCCCCCATATGAATACCATGAAAGTCTTGGTGCACAAAAGTTTTGAGTTGGTTGGGTTTTGCACATGGCCAATTTGGTCGGTGCAACACGGCATAGGTAGATGGCTTGGTGGGGAGTTTTGTGAAAAAACGAAATTCGTGGTTTTTGAGATGTGAGGGTTGGAAAGGCCTACAAATGTCCCAAAATGAATACCATGAAAGTCTTGGTGCACGAAAGTTTTGAGTTAGTTGGGTTTTGCACATGGCCAAGTTGGTCGGTGCACCGCGGCATAGCTAGATGGCTTGGTGGGGAGTTTTGTGAAAAAATGAAATTCGTGGTTTTTGAGATGTGAGGGTTGGAATGGCCTACAAATGCCCCCAAATGAATACCATGAAAGTCTTGGTGCACAAAAGTTTTGAGTTGGTTGGGTTTTGCACATGGCCAATTTGGTCGGTGCAACACGGCATAGGTAGATGGCTTGGTGGGGAGTTTTGTGAAAAAACGAAATTCGTGGTTTTTGAGATGTGAGGGTTGGAAAGGCCTACAAATGTCCCAAAATGAATACCATGAAAGTCTTGGTGCACGAAAGTTTTGAGTTGGTTGGGTTTTGCACATGGCCAAGGTTGTCGGTACACCGCGGCATAGCTAGATGGCTTGGTGGGGAGTTTTGTGAAAAAATGAAATTCGTGGTTTTTGAGATGTGAGGGTTGGAATGGCCTACAAATGCCCCCAAATGAATACCATGAAAGTCTTGGTGCACAAAAGTTTTGAGTTGGTTGGGTTTTGCACATGGCCAAGTTGGTCGGTGCAACACGGCATAGGTAGATGGCTTGGTGGGGAGTTTTGTGAAAAAACGAAATTCGTGGTTTTTGAGATGTGAGGGCTGGAAAGGCCTACAAATGTCCCAAAATGAATACCATGAAAGTCTTGGTGCACGAAAGTTTTGAGTTGGTTGGGTTTTGCACATGGCCAAGGTTGTCGGTACACCGCGGCATCGCTAGATGGCTTGGTGGGCAGTTTTGTGAAAAAATGAAATTCGTGGTTTTTGAGATGTGAGGGTTGGAATGGCCTACAAATGCCCCCAAATGAATACCATGAAAGTCTTAGTGCACAAAAGTTTTGAGTTGGTTGGGTTTTGCACATGGCCAAGTTTGTCGGTGCACTGCGGCATAGCTAGATAGCTTCGTGGGGAGTTTTGTGAAAAAATGAAATTCGTGGTTTTTGAGATGTGAGGGTTGGAATGGCCTACAAATGCCCCCAAATGAATACCATGAAAGTCTTGGTACACAAAAGTTTTGAGTTGGTTGGGTTTTACACATGGCCAAGTTGGTCGGTGCACCGCGGCATAGGTAAATGGCTTGGTGGGGAGTTTTGTGAAAAAATGAAATTCGTCGTTTTTGAGATGTGAGGGTTGGAATGGCCTACAAATGCCCCCAAATGAATACCATGAAAGTCTTGGTGCACAAAAGTTTTGAGTTGGTTGGGTTTTGCACATGGCCAAGTTGGTCGGTGCACCGCGTCATAGCTAGATGGCTTGGTGGGGAGTTTTGTGAAAAAATGAAATTCGTGGTTTTTGAGATGTGAGGGTTGGAATGGCCTAAAAATGCCCCCAAATGAATACCATGAAAGTTTGGTGCACGAAAGTTTTGAGTTGGTTGGGTTTTGCACATGGCCAAGGTTGTTGGTGCAACACGGCATAGGTAGATGGCTTGGTGGGGAGTTTTGTGGAAAAATGAAATTCGTGGTTTTTGAGATGTGAGGGTTGGAATGGCCTACAAATGCCCCCAAATGAATACCACGAAAGTCTTGGTGCACAAAAGTTTTGAGTTGGTTGGGTTTTGCACATGGCCAAGTTGGTCGGTGCACCGCGGCATAGCTAGATGGCTTGGTGGGGAGTTTTGTGAAAAAATGAAATTCGTGGTTTTTGAGATGTGAGGGTTGGAAAGGCCTACAAATGTCCCAAAATGAATACCATGAAAGTCTTGGTGCACGAAAGTTTTGAGTTGGTTGGGTTTTGCACATGGCCAAGTTGGTCGGTGCACCGCGGCATAGCTAGATGGCTTGGTGGGGAGTTTTGTGAAAAAATGAAATTCGTGGTTTTTGAGATGTGAGGGTTGGAATGGCCTACAAATGCCCCCAAATGAATACCATGAAAGTCTTGGTGCACAAAAGTTTTGAGTTGGTTGGGTTTTGCACATGGCCAATTTGGTCGGTGCAACACGGCATAGGTAGATGGCTTGGTGGGGAGTTTTGTGAAAAAACGAAATTCGTGGTTTTTGAGATGTGAGGGTTGGAAAGGCCTACAAATGTCCCAAAATGAATACCATGAAAGTCTTGGTGCACGAAAGTTTTGAGTTCGTTGGGTTTTGCACATGGCCAAGTTGGTCGGTGCACCGCGGCATAGCTAGATGGCTTGGTGGGGAGTTTTGTGAAAAAACGAAATTCGTGGTTTTTGAGATGTGAGGGTTGGAAAGGCCTACAAATGTCCCAAAATGAATACCGTGAAAGTCTTGGTGCACGAAAGTTTTGATTTGGTTGGGTTTTGCACATGGCCAAGGTTGTCGGTACACCGCGGCATAGCTAGATGGCTTGGTGGGGAGTTTTGTGAAAAAATGAAATTCGTGGTTTTTGAGATGTGAGGGTTGGAATGGCCTACAAATGCCCCCAAATGAATACCATGAAAGTCTTGGTGCACAAAAGTTTTGAGTTGGTTGGGTTTTGCACATGGCCAAGTTGGTCGGTGCAACACGGCATAGGTAGATGGCTTGGTGGGGAGTTTTGTGAAAAAACGAAATTCGTGGTTTTTGAGATGTGAGGGCTGGAAAGGCCTACAAATGTCCCAAAATGAATACCATGAAAGTCTTGGTGCACGAAAGTTTTGAGTTGGTTGGGTTTTGCACATGGCCAAGGTTGTCGGTACACCGCGGCATAGCTAGATGGCTTGGTGGGCAGTTTTGTGAAAAAATGAAATTCGTGGTTTTTGAGATGTGAGGGTTGGAATGGCCTACAAATGCCCCCAAATGAATACCATGAAAGTCTTAGTGCACAAAAGTTTTGAGTTGGTTGGGTTTTGCACATGGCCAAGTTTGTCGGTGCACTGCGGCATAGCTAGATAGCTTGGTAGGGAGTTTTGTGAAAAAATGAAATTCGTGGTTTTTGAGATGTGAGGGTTGGAATGGCCTACAAATGCCCCCAAATGAATACCATGAAAGTCTTGGTACACAAAAGTTTTGAGTTGGTTGGGTTTTACACATGGCCAAGTTGGTCGGTGCACCGCGGCATAGGTAAATGGCTTGGTGGGGAGTTTTGTGAAAAAATGAAATTCGTCGTTTTTGAGATGTGAGGGTTGGAATGGCCTACAAATGCCCCCAAATGAATACCATGAAAGTCTTGGTGCACAAAAGTTTTGAGTTGGTTGGGTTTTGCACATGGCCAAGTTGGTCGGTGCACCGCGGCATAGCTAGATGGCTTGGTGGGGAGTTTTGTGAAAAAATGAAATTCGTGGTTTTTGAGATGTGAGGGTTGGAATGGCCTAAAAATGCCCCCAAATGAAAACCATGAAAGTTTGGTGCACAAAAGTTTTGAGTTGGGTGGGTTTTGAACATGGCCAAGTTGGTTGGTGCACCGCGGCATAGCTAGATGGCTTGGTGGGGAGTTTTGTGAAAAAATGAAATTCGTGGTTTTTGAGATGTGAGGGTTGGAATGGCCTACAAATGCCCCCAAATGAACACCATGAATGTCTTGGTGCACAAAAGTTTTGAGTTGGTTGGGTTTTGCACATGGCCATGTTGGTCGGTGCACCACGGCATAGGTAGATGGCTTGGTGGGGAGTTTTGTGAAAAAATGAAATTCGTGATTTTTGAGATGTGAGGGTTGGAAAGGCCTACAAATGTCCCAAAATGAATACCATGAAAGTCTGGGTGCACGAAAGTTTTGAGTTGGTTGGGTTTTGCACATGGCCAAGGTTGTCGGTACACCGCGGCATAGCTAGATGGCTTGGTGGGGAGTTTTGTGAAAAAATGAAATTCGTGGTTTTTGTGATGTGACGGTTGGAATGGCCTACAAATGCCCCCAAATGAATACCATGAAAGTCTTGGTGCACAAAAGTTTTGAGTTGGTTGGGTTTTGCTCATGGCCAAGTTTGTCAGTGCACCGCGGCATAGCTAGATGGCTTGGTGGGGAGTTTTGTGAAAAAATGAAATTCGTGGTTTTTGAGATGTGAGGGTTGGAATGGCCTACAAATGCCCCCAAATGAATACCATGAAAGTCTTGGTGAACAAAAGTTTTGAGTTGGTTGGGTTTTGCACGTGGCGAAGTTGGTCGGTGCACCACGGCATGGGTAGATGGCTTGGTGGTGAGTTTTGTGAAAAAATGAAATTCGTGGTTTTTGAGTTGTGAGGGTTGGAAAGGCCTAAAAATGTCCCAAAATGAATACCATGAAAGTCTTGGTGCACGAAAGTTTTGAGTTGGTTGGGTTTTGCACATGGCCAAGTTGGTCGGTGCACCGCGGCATAGCTAGATGGCTTGGTGGGGAGTATTGTGAAAAAATGAAATTCGTGGTTTTTGAGATGTGAGGGTTGGAATGGCCTACAAATGCCCCCAAATGAATACCATGAAAGTCTTGGTGCACAAAAGTTTTGAGTTGGTTGGGTTTTGCACATGGCCAATTTGGTCGGTGCAACACGGCATAGGTAGATGGCTTGGTGGGGAGTTTTGTGAAAAAACGAAATTCGTGGTTTTTGAGATGTGAGGGTTGGAAAGGCCTACAAATGTCCCAAAATGAATACCATGAAAGTCTTGGTGCACGAAAGTTTTGAGTTGGTTGGGTTTTGTACATGGCCAAGGTTGTCGGTACACCGCGGCATAGCTAGATGGCTTGGTGGGGAGTTTTGTGAAAAAATGAAATTCGTGGTTTTTGAGATGTGAGGGTTGGAATGGCCTACAAATGCCCCCAAATGAATACCATGAAAGTCTTGGTGCACAAAAGTTTTGAGTTAGTTGGGTTTTGCACATGGCCAAGTTGGTCGGTGCAACACGGCATAGGTAGATGGCTTGGTGGGGAGTTTTGTGAAAAAACGAAATTCGTGGTTTTTGAGATGTGAGGGTTGGAAAGGCCTACAAATGTCCCAAAATGAATACCATGAAATTCTTGGTGCACGAAAGTTTTGAGTTGGTTTTGTTTTGCACATGGCCAAGGTTGTCGGTACACCGCGGCATAGCTAGATGGCTTGGTGGGCAGTTTGGTGAAAAAATGAAATTCGTGGTTTTTGAGATGTGAGGGTTGGAATGGCCTACAAATGCCCCCAAATGAATACCATGAAAGTCTTGGTGCACAAAAGTTTTGAGTTGGTTGGGTTTTGCACATGGCCAAGTTTGTCGGTGCACCGCGGCATAGCTAAATGGCTTGGTGGGGAGTTTTGTGAAAAAATGAAATTCGTCGTTTTTGAGATGTGAGGGTTGGAATGGCCTACAAATGCCCCCAAATGAATACCATGAAAGTCTTGGTGCACAAAAGTTTTGAGTTGGTTGGGTTTTGCACATGGCCAAGGTTGTTGGTGCAACACGGCATAGGTAGATGGCTTGGTGGGGTGTTTTGTGAAAAAATGAAATTCGTGGTTTTTGAGATGTGAGGGTTGGAATGGCCTACAAATGCCCCCAAATGAATACCATGAAAGTCTTGGTGCACAAAAGTTTTGAGTTGGTTGGGTTTTGCACATGGCCAAGGTTGTCGGTACACCGCGGCATAGCTAGATGGCTTGGTGGGGAGTTTTGTGAAAAAATGAAATTCGTGGTTTTTGAGATGTGAGGGTTGGAATGGCCTACAAATGCCCCCAAATGAATACCATGAAAGTCTTGGTGCACAAAAGTTTTGAGTTGGTTGGGTTTTGCACATGGCCAAGTTTGTTGGTGCACTGCGGCATAGCTAGATGGCTTGGTGGGGAGTTTTGTGAAAAAATGAAATTCGTGGTTTTTGAGATGTGAGGGTTGGAATGGCCTACAAATGCCCCCAAATGAATACCATGAAAGTCTTGGTGCACAAAAGTTTTGAGGTGGTTGGGTTTTGCTCATGGCAAAGTTTGTCGGTGCACCGCGGCATAGCTAGATGGCTTGGTGGGGAGTTTTGTGAAAAAATGAAATTCGTGGTTTTTGAGATGTGAGGGTTCGAATGGCCTACAAATGCCCCCAAATGAATACCATGAAAGTCTTGGTGAACAAAAGTTTTGAGTTGGTTGGATTTTGCACATGGCGAAGTTGGTCCGTACACCACGGCATGGGTAGATGGCTTGGTGGTGAGTTTTGTGAAAAAATGAAATTCGTGGTTTTTGAGATGTGAGGGTTGGAAAGGCCTACAAATGTCCCAAAATGAATATCATGAATGTCTTGGTGCACGAAAGTTTTGAGTTGGTTGGGTTTTGCACATGGCCAAGGTTGTTGGTGCAACACGGCATAGGTAGATGGCTTGGTGGGGAGTTTTGTGAAAAAATGAAATTCGTGGTTTTTGAGATGTGAGGGTTGGAATGGCCTACAAATGCCCCCAAATGAATACCATGAAAGTCTTGGTGCACAAAAGTTTTGAGTTGGTTGGGTTTTGCACATGGCCAAGTTGGTCGGTGCACCGCGGCATAGCTAGATGGCTTGGTGGGGAGTTTTGTGAAAAAATGAAATTCGTGGTTTTTGAGATGTGAGGGTTGGAAAGGCCTACAAATGTCCGAAAATGAATACCATGAAAGTCTTGGTGCACGAAAGTTTTGAGTTGGTTGGGTTTTGCACATGGCCAAGGTTGTCGGTACACCGCGGCATAGCTAGATGGCTTGGTGGGGAGTTTTGTGAAAAAATGAAATTCGTGGTTTTTGAGATGTGAGGGTTGGAATGGCCTACAAATGCCCCCAAATGAATACCATGAAAGTCTTGGTGCACAAAAGTTTTGAGTTGGTTGGGTTTTGCACATGGCCAAGTTGGTCGGTGCAACACGGCATAGGTAGATGGCTTGGTGGGGAGTTTTGTGAAAAAACGAAATTCGTGGTTTTTGAGATGTGAGGGCTGGAAAGGCCTACAAATGTCCCAAAATGAATACCATGAAAGTCTTGGTGCACGAAAGTTTTGAGTTGGTTGGGTTTTGCACATGGCCAAGGTTGTCGGTACACCGCGGCATAGCTAGATGGCTTGGTGGGCAGTTTTGTGAAAAAATGAAATTCGTGGTTTTTGAGATGTGAGGGTTGGAATGGCCTACAAATGCCCCCAAATGAATACCATGAAAGTCTTAGTGCACAAAAGTTTTGAGTTGGTTGGGTTTTGCACATGGCCAAGTTTGTCGGTGCACTGCGGCATAGCTAGATAGCTTCGTGGGGAGTTTTGTGAAAAAATGAAATTCGTGGTTTTTGAGATGTGAGGGTTGGAATGGCCTACAAATGCCCCCAAATGAATACCATGAAAGTCTTGGTACACAAAAGTTTTGAGTTGGTTGGGTTTTACACATGGCCAAGTTGGTCGGTGCACCGCGGCATAGGTAAATGGCTTGGTGGGGAGTTTTGTGAAAAAATGAAATTCGTCGTTTTTGAGATGTGAGGGTTGGAATGGCCTACAAATGCCCCCAAATGAATACCATGAAAGTCTTGGTGCACAAAAGTTTTGAGTTGGTTGGGTTTTGCACATGGCCAAGTTGGTCGGTGCACCGCGTCATAGCTAGATGGCTTGGTGGGGAGTTTTGTGAAAAAATGAAATTCGTGGTTTTTGAGATGTGAGGGTTGGAATGGCCTAAAAATGCCCCCAAATGAATACCATGAAAGTTTGGTGCACGAAAGTTTTGAGTTGGTTGGGTTTTGCACATGGCCAAGGTTGTTGGTGCAACACGGCATAGGTAGATGGCTTGGTGGGGAGTTTTGTGGAAAAATGAAATTCGTGGTTTTTGAGATGTGAGGGTTGGAATGGCCTACAAATGCCCCCAAATGAATACCACGAAAGTCTTGGTGCACAAAAGTTTTGAGTTGGTTGGGTTTTGCACATGGCCAAGTTGGTCGGTGCACCGCGGCATAGCTAGATGGCTTGGTGGGGAGTTTTGTGAAAAAATGAAATTCGTGGTTTTTGAGATGTGAGGGTTGGAAAGGCCTACAAATGTCCCAAAATGAATACCATGAAAGTCTTGGTGCACGAAAGTTTTGAGTTGGTTGGGTTTTGCACATGGCCAAGTTGGTCGGTGCACCGCGGCATAGCTAGATGGCTTGGTGGGGAGTTTTGTGAAAAAATGAAATTCGTGGTTTTTGAGATGTGAGGGTTGGAATGGCCTACAAATGCCCCCAAATGAATACCATGAAAGTCTTGGTGCACAAAAGTTTTGAGTTGGTTGGGTTTTGCACATGGCCAATTTGGTCGGTGCAACACGGCATAGGTAGATGGCTTGGTGGGGAGTTTTGTGAAAAAACGAAATTCGTGGTTTTTGAGATGTGAGGGTTGGAAAGGCCTACAAATGTCCCAAAATGAATACCATGAAAGTCTTGGTGCACGAAAGTTTTGAGTTCGTTGGGTTTTGCACATGGCCAAGTTGGTCGGTGCACCGCGGCATAGCTAGATGGCTTGGTGGGGAGTTTTGTGAAAAAACGAAATTCGTGGTTTTTGAGATGTGAGGGTTGGAAAGGCCTACAAATGTCCCAAAATGAATACCGTGAAAGTCTTGGTGCACGAAAGTTTTGATTTGGTTGGGTTTTGCACATGGCCAAGGTTGTCGGTACACCGCGGCATAGCTAGATGGCTTGGTGGGGAGTTTTGTGAAAAAATGAAATTCGTGGTTTTTGAGATGTGAGGGTTGGAATGGCCTACAAATGCCCCCAAATGAATACCATGAAAGTCTTGGTGCACAAAAGTTTTGAGTTGGTTGGGTTTTGCACATGGCCAAGTTGGTCGGTGCAACACGGCATAGGTAGATGGCTTGGTGGGGAGTTTTGTGAAAAAACGAAATTCGTGGTTTTTGAGATGTGAGGGCTGGAAAGGCCTACAAATGTCCCAAAATGAATACCATGAAAGTCTTGGTGCACGAAAGTTTTGAGTTGGTTGGGTTTTGCACATGGCCAAGGTTGTCGGTACACCGCGGCATAGCTAGATGGCTTGGTGGGCAGTTTTGTGAAAAAATGAAATTCGTGGTTTTTGAGATGTGAGGGTTGGAATGGCCTACAAATGCCCCCAAATGAATACCATGAAAGTCTTAGTGCACAAAAGTTTTGAGTTGGTTGGGTTTTGCACATGGCCAAGTTTGTCGGTGCACTGCGGCATAGCTAGATAGCTTGGTAGGGAGTTTTGTGAAAAAATGAAATTCGTGGTTTTTGAGATGTGAGGGTTGGAATGGCCTACAAATGCCCCCAAATGAATACCATGAAAGTCTTGGTACACAAAAGTTTTGAGTTGGTTGGGTTTTACACATGGCCAAGTTGGTCGGTGCACCGCGGCATAGGTAAATGGCTTGGTGGGGAGTTTTGTGAAAAAATGAAATTCGTCGTTTTTGAGATGTGAGGGTTGGAATGGCCTACAAATGCCCCCAAATGAATACCATGAAAGTCTTGGTGCACAAAAGTTTTGAGTTGGTTGGGTTTTGCACATGGCCAAGTTGGTCGGTGCACCGCGGCATAGCTAGATGGCTTGGTGGGGAGTTTTGTGAAAAAATGAAATTCGTGGTTTTTGAGATGTGAGGGTTGGAATGGCCTAAAAATGCCCCCAAATGAAAACCATGAAAGTTTGGTGCACAAAAGTTTTGAGTTGGGTGGGTTTTGCACATGGCCAAGTTGGTTGGTGCACCGCGGCATAGCTAGATGGCTTGGTGGGGAGTTTTGTGAAAAAATGAAATTCGTGGTTTTTGAGATGTGAGGGTTGGAATGGCCTACAAATGCCCCCAAATGAACACCATGAATGTCTTGGTGCACAAAAGTTTTGAGTTGGTTGGGTTTTGCACATGGCCATGTTGGTCGGTGCACCACGGCATAGGTAGATGGCTTGGTGGGGAGTTTTGTGAAAAAATGAAATTCGTGATTTTTGAGATGTGAGGGTTGGAAAGGCCTACAAATGTCCCAAAATGAATACCATGAAAGTCTTGGTGCACGAAAGTTTTGAGTTGGTTGGGTTTTGCACATGGCCAAGGTTGTCGGTACACCGCGGCATAGCTAGATGGCTTGGTGGGGAGTTTTGTGAAAAAATGAAATTCGTGGTTTTTGTGATGTGACGGTTGGAATGGCCTACAAATGCCCCCAAATGAATACCATGAAAGTCTTGGTGCACAAAAGTTTTGAGTTGGTTGGGTTTTGCTCATGGCCAAGTTTGTCAGTGCACCGCGGCATAGCTAGATGGCTTGGTGGGGAGTTTTGTGAAAAAATGAAATTCGTGGTTTTTGAGATGTGAGGGTTGGAATGGCCTACAAATGCCCCCAAATGAATACCATGAAAGTCTTGGTGAACAAAAGTTTTGAGTTGGTTGGGTTTTGCACGTGGCGAAGTTGGTCGGTGCACCACGGCATGGGTAGATGGCTTGGTGGTGAGTTTTGTGAAAAAATGAAATTCGTGGTTTTTGAGTTGTGAGGGTTGGAAAGGCCTAAAAATGTCCCAAAATGAATACCATGAAAGTCTTGGTGCACGAAAGTTTTGAGTTGGTTGGGTTTTGCACATGGCCAAGTTGGTCGGTGCACCGCGGCATAGCTAGATGGCTTGGTGGGGAGTATTGTGAAAAAATGAAATTCGTGGTTTTTGAGATGTGAGGGTTGGAATGGCCTACAAATGCCCCCAAATGAATACCATGAAAGTCTTGGTGCACAAAAGTTTTGAGTTGGTTGGGTTTTGCACATGGCCAAGTTGGTCGGTGCACCGCGGCATAGCTAGATGGCTTGGTGGGGAGTTTTGTGAAAAAATGAAATTCGTGGTTTTTGAGATGTGAGGGTTGGAATGGCCTAAAAATGCCCCCAAATGAAAACCATGAAAGTTTGGTGCACAAAAGTTTTGAGTTGGGTGGGTTTTGCACATGGCCAAGTTGGTTGGTGCACCGCGGCATAGCTAGATGGCTTGGTGGGGAGTTTTGTGAAAAAATGAAATTCGTGGTTTTTGAGATGTGAGGGTTGGAATGGCCTACAAATGCCCCCAAATGAACACCATGAATGTCTTGGTGCACAAAAGTTTTGAGTTGGTTGGGTTTTGCACATGGCCATGTTGGTCGGTGCACCACGGCATAGGTAGATGGCTTGGTGGGGAGTTTTGTGAAAAAATGAAATTCGTGATTTTTGAGATGTGAGGGTTGGAAAGGCCTACAAATGTCCCAAAATGAATACCATGAAAGTCTTGGTGCACGAAAGTTTTGAGTTGGTTGGGTTTTGCACATGGCCAAGGTTGTCGGTACACCGCGGCATAGCTAGATGGCTTGGTGGGGAGTTTTGTGAAAAAATGAAATTCGTGGTTTTTGTGATGTGACGGTTGGAATGGCCTACAAATGCCCCCAAATGAATACCATGAAAGTCTTGGTGCACAAAAGTTTTGAGTTGGTTGGGTTTTGCTCATGGCCAAGTTTGTCAGTGCACCGCGGCATAGCTAGATGGCTTGGTGGGGAGTTTTGTGAAAAAATGAAATTCGTGGTTTTTGAGATGTGAGGGTTGGAATGGCCTACAAATGCCCCCAAATGAATACCATGAAAGTCTTGGTGAACAAAAGTTTTGAGTTGGTTGGGTTTTGCACGTGGCGAAGTTGGTCGGTGCACCACGGCATGGGTAGATGGCTTGGTGGTGAGTTTTGTGAAAAAATGAAATTCGTGGTTTTTGAGTTGTGAGGGTTGGAAAGGCCTAAAAATGTCCCAAAATGAATACCATGAAAGTCTTGGTGCACGAAAGTTTTGAGTTGGTTGGGTTTTGCACATGGCCAAGTTGGTCGGTGCACCGCGGCATAGCTAGATGGCTTGGTGGGGAGTATTGTGAAAAAATGAAATTCGTGGTTTTTGAGATGTGAGGGTTGGAATGGCCTACAAATGCCCCCAAATGAATACCATGAAAGTCTTGGTGCACAAAAGTTTTGAGTTGGTTGGGTTTTGCACATGGCCAATTTGGTCGGTGCAACACGGCATAGGTAGATGGCTTGGTGGGGAGTTTTGTGAAAAAACGAAATTCGTGGTTTTTGAGATGTGAGGGTTGGAAAGGCCTACAAATGTCCCAAAATGAATACCATGAAAGTCTTGGTGCACCTAAGTTTTGAGTTGGTTGGGTTTTGTACATGGCCAAGGTTGTCGGTACACCGCGGCATAGCTAGATGGCTTGGTGGGGAGTTTTGTGAAAAAATGAAATTCGTGGTTTTTGAGATGTGAGGGTTGGAATGGCCTACAAATGCCCCCAAATGAATACCATGAAAGTCTTGGTGCACAAAAGTTTTGAGTTAGTTGGGTTTTGCACATGGCCAAGTTGGTCGGTGCAACACGGCATAGGTAGATGGCTTGGTGGGGAGTTTTGTGAAAAAACGAAATTCGTGGTTTTTGAGATGTGAGGGTTGGAAAGGCCTACAAATGTCCCAAAATGAATACCATGAAAGTCTTGGTGCACGAAAGTTTTGAGTTGGTTTTGTTTTGCACATGGCCAAGGTTGTCGGTACACCGCGGCATAGCTAGATGGCTGGGTGGGCAGTTTGGTGAAAAAATGAAATTCGTGGTTTTTGAGATGTGAGGGTTGGAATGGCCTACAAATGCCCCCAAATGAATACCATGAAAGTCTTGGTGCACAAAAGTTTTGAGTTGGTTGGGTTTTGCACATGGCCAAGTTTGTCGGTGCACCGCGGCATAGCTAAATGGCTTGGTGGGGAGTTTTGTGAAAAAATGAAATTCGTCGTTTTTGAGATGTGAGGGTTGGAATGGCCTACAAATGCCCCCAAATGAATACCATGAAAGTCTTGGTGCACAAAAGTTTTGAGTTGGTTGGGTTTTGCACATGGCCAAGGTTGTTGGTGCAACACGGCATAGGTAGATGGCTTGGTGGGGTGTTTTGTGAAAAAATGAAATTCGTGGTTTTTGAGATGTGAGGGTTGGAATGGCCTACAAATGCCCCCAAATGAATACCATGAAAGTCTTGGTGCACAAAAGTTTTGAGTTGGTTGGGTTTTGCACATGGCCAAGGTTGTCGGTACACCGCGGCATAGCTAGATGGCTTGGTGGGGAGTTTTGTGAAAAAATGAAATTCGTGGTTTTTGAGATGTGAGGGTTGGAATGGCCTACAAATGCCCCCAAATGAATACCATGAAAGTCTTGGTGCACAAAAGTTTTGAGTTGGTTGGGTTTTGCACATGGCCAAGTTTGTTGGTGCACTGCGGCATAGCTAGATGGCTTGGTGGGGAGTTTTGTGAAAAAATGAAATTCGTGGTTTTTGAGATGTGAGGGTTGGAATGGCCTACAAATGCCCCCAAATGAATACCATGAAAGTCTTGGTGCACAAAAGTTTTGAGGTGGTTGGGTTTTGCTCATGGCAAAGTTTGTCGGTGCACCGCGGCATAGCTAGATGGCTTGGTGGGGAGTTTTGTGAAAAAATGAAATTCGTGGTTTTTGAGATGTGAGGGTTGGAATGGCCTACAAATGCCCCCAAATGAATACCATGAAAGTCTTGGTGAACAAAAGTTTTGAGTTGGTTGGATTTTGCACATGGCGAAGTTGGTCCGTACACCACGGCATGGGTAGATGGCTTGGTGGTGAGTTTTGTGAAAAAATGAAATTCGTGGTTTTTGAGATGTGAGGGTTGGAAAGGCCTACAAATGTCCCAAAATGAATATCATGAATGTCTTGGTGCACGAAAGTTTTGAGTTGGTTGGGTTTTGCACATGGCCAAGGTTGTTGGTGCAACACGGCATAGGTAGATGGCTTGGTGGGGAGTTTTGTGAAAAAATGAAATTCGTGGTTTTTGAGATGTGAGGGTTGGAATGGCCTACAAATGCCCCCAAATGAATACCATGAAAGTCTTGGTGCACAAAAGTTTTGAGTTGGTTGGGTTTTGCACATGGCCAAGTTGGTCGGTGCACCGCGGCATAGCTAGATGGCTTGGTGGGGAGTTTTGTGAAAAAATGAAATTCGTGGTTTTTGAGATGTGAGGGTTGGAAAGGCCTACAAATGTCCCAAAATGAATACCATGAAAGTCTTGGTGCACGAAAGTTTTGAGTTGGTTGGGTTTTGCACATGGCCAAGTTGGTCGGTGCAACGCGGCATAGCTAGATGGCTTGGTGGGGAGTTTTGTGAAAAAATGAAATTCGTGGTTTTTGAGATGTGAGGGTTGGAATGGCCTACAAATGCTCCCAAATGAATACCATGAAAGTCTTGGTGCACAAAAGTTTTGAGTTGGTTGGGTTACGCACATGGCCAATTTGGTTGGTGCAACACTGCATAGTTAGATGGCTTGGTGGGGAGTTTTGTGAAAAAACGAAATTCGTGGTTTTTGAGATGTGAGGGTTGGAAAGGCCTACAAATGTCCCAAAATGAATACCATGAAAGTCTTGGTGCACGAAAGTTTTGAGTTGGTTGGGTTTTGCACATGGCCAAGGTTGTCGGTACACCGCGGCATAGCTAGATGGCTTGGTGGGGAGTTTTGTGAAAAAATGAAATTCGTGGTTTTTGAGATGTGAGGGTTGGAATGGCCTACAAATGCCCCCAAATGAATACCATGAAAGTCTTGGTGCACAAAAGTTTTGAGTTGGTTGGGTTTTGCACATGGCCAAGTTGGTCGGTGCAAGACGGCATAGGTAGATGGCTTGGTGGGGAGTTTTGTGAAAAAACGAAATTCGTGGTTTTTGAGATGTGAGGGTTGGAAAGCCCTACAAATGTCCCAAAATGAATACCATGAAAGTCTTGGTGCACGAAAGTTTTGAGTTGGTTGGGTTTTGCACATGGCCAAGGTTGTCGGTACACCGCGGCATAGCTAGATGGCTTGGTGGGGAGTTTTGTGAAAAAATGAAATTCGTGGTTTTTGAGATGTGAGGGTTGGAATGGCCTACAAATGCCCCCAAATGAATACCATGAAAGTCTTGGTGCACAAAAGTTTTGAGTTGGTTGGGTTTTGCACATGGCCAAGTTTGTCGGTGCACTACGGCATAGCTAGATGGCTTGGTGGGGAGTTTTGTGAAAAAATGAAATTCGTGGTTTTTTAGATGTGAGGGTTGGAATGGCCTACAAATGCCCCCGAATGAATACCATGAAAGTCTTGGTACACAAAAGTTTTGAGTTGGTTGGGTTTTACACATGGCCAAGTTGGTCGGTGCACCGCGGCATAGCTAAATGGCTTGGTGGGGAGTTTTGTGAAAAAATGAAATTCGTCATTTTGAGATGTGAGGGTTGGAATGGCCTACAAATGCCCCCAAATGAATACCATGAAAGTCTTGGTGCACAAAAGTTTTGAGTTGGTTGGGTTTTGCACATGGCCAAGTTGGTCGGTGCACCGCGGCATAGCTAGATGGCTTGGTGGGGAGTTTTGTGAAAAAATGAAATTCGTGGTTTTTGAGATGTGAGGGTTGGAATGGCCTAAAAATGCCCCCAAATGAATACCATGAAAGTTTGGTGCACAAAAGTTTTGAGTTGGTTGGGTTTTGCACATGGCCAAGTTGGTTGGTGCACCGCGGCATAGCTAGATGGCTTGGTGGGGAGTTTTGTGAAAAAATGAAATTCGTGGTTTTTGAGATGTGAGGGTTGGAATGGCCTACAAATGCCCCCAAATGAACACCATGAATGTCTTGGTGCACAAAAGTTTTGAGTTGGTTGGGTTTTGCACATGGCCATGTTGGTCGGTCCACCACGGCATAGGTAGATGGCTTGGTGGGAAGATTTGTGAAAAAATGAAATTCGTGGTTTTTGAGATTTGAGGGTTGGAAAGGCCTACAAATGTCCCAAAGTGAATACCATGAAAGTCTTGGTGCACGAAAGTTTTGAGTTGGTTGGGTTTTGCACATGGTCAAGGTTGTTGGTGCAACACGGCATAGGTAGATGGCTTGGTGGGGAGTTTTGTGAAAAAACGAAATTCGTGGTTTTTGAGATGTGAGGGTTGGAAAGGCCTACAAATGTCCCAAAATGAATACCATGAAAGTCTTGGTGCACGAAAGTTTTGAGTTGGTTGGGTTTTGTACATGGCCAAGGTTGTCGGTACACCGCGGCATAGCTAGATGGCTTGGTGGGGAGTTTTGTGAAAAAATGAAATTCGTGGTTTTTGAGATGTGAGGGTTGGAATGGCCTACAAATGCCCCCAAATGAATACCATGAAAGTCTTGGTGCACAAAAGTTTTGAGTTGGTTGGGTTTTGCACATGGCCAAGTTGGTCGGTGCAACACGGCATAGGTAGATGGCTTGGTGGGGAGTTTTGTGAAAAAACGAAATTCGTGGTTTTGAGATGTGAGGGTTGGAAAGGCCTACAAATGTCCCAAAATGAATACCATGAAAGTCTTGGTGCACGAAAGTTTTGAGTTGGTTTTGTTTTGCACATGGCCAAGGTTGTCGGTACACCGTGGCATAGCTAGATGGCTTGGTGGGCAGTTTGGTGAAAAAATGAAATTCGTGGTTTTTGAGATGTGAGGGTTGGAATGGCCTACAAATGCCCCCAAATGAATACCATGAAAGTCTTGGTGCACAAAAGTTTTGAGTTGGTTGGGTTTTGCACATGGCCAAGTTTGTCGGTGCACCGCGGCATAGCTAAATGGCTTGGTGGGGAGTTTTGTGAAAAAATGAAATTCGTGGTTTTTGAGATGTGAGGGTTGGAATGGCCTACAAATGCCCCCAAATGAATACCATGAAAGTCTTGGTGCACAAAAGTTTTGAGTTGGTTGGGTTTTGCACATGGCCAAGTTTGTCGGTGCACTGCGGCATAGCTAGATGGCTTGGTGGGGAGTTTTGTGAAAAAATGAAATTCGTGGTTTTTTAGATGTGAGGGTTTGGAATGGCCTACAAATGCCCCCGAATGAATACCATGAAAGTCTTGGTACACAAAAGTTTTGAGTTGGTTGGGTTTTACACATGGCCAAGTTGGTCGGTGCACCGCGGCATAGCTAAATGGCTTGGTGGGGAGTTTTGTGAAAAAATGAAATTCGTCATTTTGAGATGTGAGGGTTGGAATGGCCTACAAATGCCCCCAAATGAATACCATGAAAGTCTTGGTGCACAAAAGTTTTGAGTTGGTTGGGTTTTGCACATGGCCAAGTTGGTCGGTGCACCGCGGCATAGCTAGATGGCTTGGTGGGGAGTTTTGTGAAAAAATGAAATTCGTGGTTTTTGAGATGTGAGGGTTGGAATGGCCTAAAAATGCCCCCAAATGAATACCATGAAAGTTTGGTGCACAAAAGTTTTGAGTTGGTTGGGTTTTGCACATGGCCAAGTTGGTTGGTGCACCGCGGCATAGCTAGATGGCTTGGTGGGGAGTTTTGTGAAAAAATGAAATTCGTGGTTTTTGAGATGTGAGGGTTGGAATGGCCTACAAATGCCCCCAAATGAACACCATGAATGTCTTGGTGCACAAAAGTTTTGAGTTGGTTGGGTTTTGCACATGGCCATGTTGGTCGGTCCACCACGGCATAGGTAGATGGCTTGGTGGGAAGATTTGTGAAAAAATGAAATTCGTGGTTTTTGAGATGTGAGGGTTGGAAAGGCCTACAAATGTCCCAAAGTGAATACCATGAAAGTCTTGGTGCACGAAAGTTTTGAGTTGGTTGGGTTTTGCACATGGCCAAGGTTGTTGGTGCAACACGGCATAGGTAGATGGCTTGGTGGGGAGTTTTGTGAAAAAACGAAATTCGTGGTTTTTGAGATGTGAGGGTTGGAATGGCCTACAAATGCCCCCAAATGAATACCATGAAAGTCTTGGTGCACAAAAGTTTTGAGTTGGTTGGGTTTTGCACATGGCCAAGTTTGTCGGTGCACCACGGCATAGCTAAATGGCTTGGTGGGGAGTTTTGTGAAAAAATGAAATTCGTCGTTTTTGAGATGTGAGGGTTGGAATGGCCTACAAATGCCCCCAAATGAATACCATGAAAGTCTTGGTGCACAAAAGTTTTGAGTTGGTTGGGTTTTGCACATGGCCAAGTTTGTCGGTGCACTGCGGCATAGCTAGATGGCTTGGTGGGGAGTTTTGTGAAAAAATGAAATTCGTGGTTTTTGAGATGTGAGGGTTGGAATGGCCTACAAATGCCCCCAAATGAATACCATGAAAGTCTTGGTGCACAAAAGTTTTGAGGTGGTTGGGTTTTGCTCATGGCAAAGTTTGTCGGTGCACCGCGGCATAGCTAGATGGCTTGGTGGGGAGTTTTGTGAAAAAATGAAATTCGTGGTTTTTGAGATGTGAGGGTTGGAATGGCCTACAAATGCCCCCAAATGAATACCATGAAAGTCTTGGTGAACAAAAGTTTTGAGTTGGTTGGATTTTGCACATGGCGAAGTTGGTCCGTACACCACGGCATGGGTAGATGGCTTGGTGGTGAGTTTTGTGAAAAAATGAAATTCGTGGTTTTTGAGATGTGAGGGTTGGAAAGGCCTACAAATGTCCCAAAATGAATATCATGAATGTCTTGGTGCACGAAAGTTTTGAGTTGGTTGGGTTTTGCACGTGGCCAAGGTTGTTGGTGCAACACGGCATAGGTAGATGGCTTGGTGGGGAGTTTTGTGAAAAAATGAAATTCGTGGTTTTTGAGATGTGAGGGTTGGAATGGCCTACAAATGCCCCCAAATGAATACCATGAAAGTCTTGGTGCACAAAAGTTTTGAGTTGGTTGGGTTTTGCACATGGCCAAGTTGGTCGGTGCACCGCGGCATAGCTAGATTGCTTGGTGGAGAGTTTTGTGAAAAAATGAAATTCGTGGTTTTTGAGATGTGAGGGTTGGAAAGGCCTACAAATGTCCCAAAATGAATACCATGAAAGTCTTGGTGCACGAAAGTTTTGAGTTGGTTAGGTTTTGCACATGGCCAAGTTGGTCGGTGCAACGCGGCATAGCTAGATGGCTTGGTGGGGAGTTTTGTGAAAAAATGAAATTCGTGGTTTTTGAGATGTGAGGGTTGGAATGGCCTACAAATGCTCCCAAATGAATACCATGAAAGTCTTGGTGCACAAAAGTTTTGAGTTGGTTGGGTTTTGCACATGGCCAATTTGGTTGGTGCAACACGGCATAGTTAGATGGCTTGGTGGGGAGTTTTGTGAAAACACGAAATTCGTGGTTTTTGAGATGTGAGGGTTGGAAAGGCTTACAAATGTCCCAAAATGAATACCATGAAAGTCTTGGTGCACGAAAGTTTTGAGTTGGTTGGGTTTTGCACATGGCCAAGGTTGTCGGTACACCGCGGCATAGCTAGATGGCTTGGTGGGGAGTTTTGTGAAAAAATGAAATTCGTGGTTTTTGAGATGTGAGGGTTGGAATGGCCTACAAATGCCCCCAAATGAATACCATGAAAGTCTTGGTGCACAAAAGTTTTGAGTTGGTTGGGTTTTGCACATGGCCAAGTTGGTCGGTACAAGACGGCATAGGTAGATGGCTTGGTGGGGAGTTTTGTGAAAAAACGAAATTCGTGGTTTTTGAGATGTGAGGGTTGGAAAGGCCTACAAATGTCCCAAAATGAATACCATGAAAGTCTTGGTGCACGAAAGTTTTGAGTTGGTTGGGTTTTGCACATGGCCAAGGTTGTCGGTACACCGCGGCATAGCTAGATGGCTTGGTGGGGAGTTTTGTGAAAAAATGAAATTCGTGGTTTTTGAGATGTGAGGGTTGGAATGGCCTACAAATGCCCCCAAATGAATACCATGAAAGTCTTGGTGCACAAAAGTTTTGAGTTGGTTGGGTTTTGCACATGGCCAAGTTTGTCGGTGCACTGCGGCATAGCTAGATGGCTTGGTGGGGAGTTTTGTGAAAAAATGAAATTCGTGGTTTTTTAGATGTGAGGGTTGGAATGGCCTACAAATGCCCCCGAATGAATACCATGAAAGTCTTGGTACACAAAAGTTTTGAGTTGGTTGGGTTTTACACATGGCCAAGTTGGTCGGTGCACCGCGGCATAGCTAAATGGCTTGGTGGGGAGTTTTGTGAAAAAATGAAATTCGTCATTTTTGAGATGTGAGGGTTGGAATGGCCTACAAATGCCCCCAAATGAATACCATGAATGTCTTGGTGCACAAAAGTTTTGAGTTGGTTGGGTTTTGCACATGGCCAAGTTGGTCGGTGCACCGCGGCATAGCTAGATGGCTTGGTGGGGAGTTTTGTGAAAAAATGAAATTCGTGGTTTTTGAGATGTGAGGGTTGGAAAGGCCTAAAAATGCCCCCAAATGAATACCATGAAAGTTTGGTGCACAAAAGTTTTGAGTTGGTTGGGTTTTGCACATGGCCAAGTTGGTTGGTGCACCGCGGCATAGCTAGATGGCTTGGTGGGGAGTTTTGTGAAAAAATGAAATTCGTGGTTTTTGAGATGTGAGGGTTGGAATGGCCTACAAATGCCCCCAAATGAACACCATGAATGTCTTGGTGCACAAAAGTTTTGAGTTGGTTGGGTTTTGCACATGGCTATGTTGGTCGGTCCACCACGGCATAGGTAGATGGCTTGGTGGGAAGATTTGTGAAAAAATGAAATTCGTGGTTTTTGAGATGTGAGGGTTGGAAAGGCCTACAAATGTCCCAAAGTGAATACCATGAAAGTCTTGGTGCACGAAAGTTTTGAGTTGGTTGGGTTTTGCACATGGCCAAGGTTGTTGGTGCAACACGGCATAGGTAGATGGCTTGGTGGGGAGTTTTGTGAAAAAATGAAATTCGTGGTTTTTGAGATGTGAGGGTTGGAATGGCCTACAAATGCCCCCAAATGAATACCATGAAAGTCTTGGTGCACAAAAGTTTTGAGTTGGTTGGGTTTTGCACATGGCCAAGTTGGTCGGTGCACCGTGGCATAGCTAGATGGCTTGGTGGGGAGTTTTGTGAAAAAATGAAATTCGTGGTTTTTGAGATGTGATGGTTGGAATGGCCTACAAATGCCCCCAAATGAATACCATGAAAGTCTTGGTGCACAAAAGTTTTGAGTTGGTTGGGTTTTGCACATGGCCAAGTTGGTCGGTGCAACACGGCATAGCTAGATGGCTTGGTGGGGAGTTTTGTGAAAAAATGAAATTCGTGGTTTTTTAGATGTGAGGGTTGGAATGGCCTACAAATGCCCCCGAATGAATACCATGAAAGTCTTGGTACACAAAAGTTTTGAGTTGGTTGGGTTTTACACATGGCCAAGTTGGTCGGTGCACCGCGGCATAGCTAAATGGCTTGGTGGGGAGTTTTGTGAAAAAATGAAATTCGTCATTTTTGAGATGTGAGGGTTGGAATGGCCTACAAATGCCCCCAAATGAATACCATGAAAGTCTTGGTGCACAAAAGTTTTGAGTTGGTTGGGTTTTGCACATGGCCAAGTTGGTCGGTGCACCGCGGCATAGCTAGATGGCTTGGTGGGGAGTTTTGTGAAAAAATGAAATTCGTGGTTTTTGAGATGTGAGGGTTGGAATGGCCTAAAAATGCCCCCAAATGAATACCATGAAAGTTTGGTGCACAAAAGTTTTGAGTTGGTTGGGTTTTGCACATGGCCAAGTTGGTTGGTGCACCGCGGCATAGCTAGATGGCTTGGTGGGGAGTTTTGTGAAAAAATGAAATTCGTGGTTTTTGAGATGTGAGGGTTGGAATGGCCTACAAATGCCCCCAAATGAACACCATGAATGTCTTGGTGCACAAAAGTTTTGAGTTGGTTGGGTTTTGCACATGGCCAAGTTGGTCGGTGCACCGCGGCATAGCTAGATGGCTTGGTGGGGAGTTTTGTGAAAAAATGAAATTCGTGGTTTTTGAGATGTGAGGGTTGGAAAGGCCTACAAATGTCCCAAAGTGAATACCATGAAAGTCTTGGTGCACGAAAGTTTTGAGTTGGTTGGGTTTTGCACATGGCCAAGGTTGTTGGTGCAACACGGCATAGGTAGATGGCTTGGTGGGGAGTTTTGTGAAAAAATGAAATTCGTGGTTTTTGAGATGTGAGGGTTGGAATGGCCTACAAATGCCCCCAAATGAATACCATGAAAGTCTTGGTGCACAAAAGTTTTGAGTTGGTTGGGTTTTGCACATGGCCAAGTTGGTCGGTGCACCGTGGCATAGCTAGATGGCTTGGTGGGGAGTTTTGTGAAAAAATGAAATTCGTGGTTTTTGAGATGTGATGGTTGGAATGGCCTACAAATGCCCCCAAATGAATACCATGAAAGTCTTGGTGCACAAAAGTTTTGAGTTGGTTGGGTTTTGCACATGGCCAAGTTGGTCGGTGCACCACAGCATAGGTAGATGGCTTGGTGGGGAGTTTTGTGAAAAAATGAAATTCGTGGTTTTTGAGATGTGAGGGTTGGAAAGGCCTACAAATGTCCCAAAATGAATACTATGAAAGTCTTGGTGCACGAAAGTTTTGAGTTGGTTGGGTTTTGCACATGGCCAAGGGTGTCGGTACACCGCGGCATAGCTAGATGGCTTGGTGGGGAGTTTTGTGAAAAAATGAAATTCGTGGTTTTTGAGATGTGAGGGTTGGAATGGCCTACAAATGCCCCCAAATGAATACCATGAAAGTCTTGGTGCACAAAAGTTTTGAGTTGGTTGGGTTTTGCACATGGCCAAGTTGGTCGGTGCAACACGGCATAGGTAGATGGCTTGGTGGGGAGTTTTGTCAAAAAACGAAATTCGTGGTTTTTGAGATGTGAGGGTTGGAAAGGCCTACAAATGTCCCAAAATGAATACCATGAAAGTCTTGGTGCACAAAAGTTTTGAGTTGGTTGGGTTTTGCACATGGCCAAGGTTGTCGGTACACCGCGGCATAGCTAGATGGCTTGGTGGGGAGTTTTGTGAAAAAATGAAATTCGTGGTTTTTGAGATGTGAGGGTTGGAATGGCCTACAAATTCCCCCAAATGAATACCATGAAAGTCTTGGTGCACAAAAGTTTTGAGTTGGTTGGGTTTTGCACATGGCCAAGTTTGTCGGTGCACTGCGGCATAGCTAGATGGCTTGGTGGGGAGTTTTGTGAAAAAATGAAATTCGTGGTTTTTGAGATGTGAGGGTTGGAATGGCCTACAAATGCCCCCAAATGAATACCATGAAAGTCTTGGTACACAAAAGTTTTGAGTTGGGTGGGTTTTACACATGGCCAAGTTGGTCGGTGCACCGCGGCATAGCTAAATGGCTTGGTGGGGAGTTTTGTGAAAAAATGAAATTCGTCGTTTTTGAGATGTGAGGGTTGGAATGGCCTACAAATGCCCCCAAATGAATACCATGAAAGTCTTGGTGCATAAAAGTTTTGAGTTGGTTGGGTTTTGCACATGGCCAAGGTTGTCGGTACACCGCGGCATAGCTAGATGGCTTGGTGGGGAGTTTTGTGAAAAAATGAAATTCGTGGTTTTTGAGATGTGAGGGTTGGAATGGCCTACAAATGCCCCCAAATGAATACCATGAAAGTCTTGGTGCACAAAAGTTTTGAGTTGGTTGGGTTTTGCACATGGCCAAGTTTGTCGGTGCACTGCGGCATAGCTAGATGGCTTGGTGGGGAGTTTTGTGAAAAAATGAAATTCGTGGTTTTTTAGATGTGAGGGTTGGAATGGCCTACAAATGCCCCCGAATGAATACCATGAAAGTCTTGGTACACAAAAGTTTTGAGTTGGTTGGGTTTTACACATGGCCAAGTTGGTCGGTGCACCGCGGCATAGCTAAATGGCTTGGTGGGGAGTTTTGTGAAAAAATGAAATTCGTCATTTTTGAGATGTGAGGGTTGGAATGGCCTACAAATGCCCCCAAATGAATACCATGAAAGTCTTGGTGCACAAAAGTTTTGAGTTGGTTGGGTTTTGCACATGGCCAAGTTGGTCGGTGCACCGCGGCATAGCTAGATGGCTTGGTGGGGAGTTTTGTGAAAAAATGAAATTCGTGGTTTTTGAGATGTGAGGGTTGGAAAGGCCTAAAAATGCCCCCAAATGAATACCATGAAAGTTTGGTGCACAAAAGTTTTGAGTTGGTTGGGTTTTGCACATGGCCAAGTTGGTTGGTGCACCGCGGCATAGCTAGATGGCTTGGTGGGGAGTTTTGTGAAAAAATGAAATTCGTGGTTTTTGAGATGTGAGGGTTGGAATGGCCTACAAATGCCCCCAAATGAACACCATGAATGTCTTGGTGCACAAAAGTTTTGAGTTGGTTGGGTTTTGCACATGGCTATGTTGGTCGGTCCACCACGGCATAGGTAGATGGCTTGGTGGGAAGATTTGTGAAAAAATGAAATTCGTGGTTTTTGAGATGTGAGGGTTGGAAAGGCCTACAAATGTCCCAAAGTGAATACCATGAAAGTCTTGGTGCACGAAAGTTTTGAGTTGGTTGGGTTTTGCACATGGCCAAGGTTGTTGGTGCAACACGGCATAGGTAGATGGCTTGGTGGAGAGTTTTGTGAAAAAATGAAATTCGTGGTTTTTGAGATGTGAGGGTTGGAATGGCCTACAAATGCCCCCAAATGAATACCATGAAAGTCTTGGTGCACAAAAGTTTTGAGTTGGTTGGGTTTTGCACATGGCCAAGTTGGTCGGTGCACCGTGGCATAGCTAGATGGCTTGGTGGGGAGTTTTGTGAAAAAATGAAATTCGTGGTTTTTGAGATGTGATGGTTGGAATGGCCTACAAATGCCCCCAAATGAATACCATGAAAGTCTTGGTGCACAAAAGTTTTGAGTTGGTTGGGTTTTGCACATGGCCAAGTTGGTCGGTGCAACACGGCATAGCTAGATGGCTTGGTGGGGAGTTTTGTGAAAAAATGAAATTCGTGGTTTTTTAGATGTGAGGGTTGGAATGGCCTACAAATGCCCCCGAATGAATACCATGAAAGTCTTGGTACACAAAAGTTTTGAGTTGGTTGGGTTTTACACATGGCCAAGTTGGTCGGTGCACCGCGGCATAGCTAAATGGCTTGGTGGGGAGTTTTGTGAAAAAATGAAATTCGTCATTTTTGAGATGTGAGGGTTGGAATGGCCTACAAATGCCCCCAAATGAATACCATGAAAGTCTTGGTGCACAAAAGTTTTGAGTTGGTTGGGTTTTGCACATGGCCAAGTTGGTCGGTGCACCGCGGCATAGCTAGATGGCTTGGTGGGGAGTTTTGTGAAAAAATGAAATTCGTGGTTTTTGAGATGTGAGGGTTGGAATGGCCTAAAAATGCCCCCAAATGAATACCATGAAAGTTTGGTGCACAAAAGTTTTGAGTTGGTTGGGTTTTGCACATGGCCAAGTTGGTTGGTGCACCGCGGCATAGCTAGATGGCTTGGTGGGGAGTTTTGTGAAAAAATGAAATTCGTGGTTTTTGAGATGTGAGGGTTGGAATGGCCTACAAATGCCCCCAAATGAACACCATGAATGTCTTGGTGCACAAAAGTTTTGAGTTGGTTGGGTTTTGCACATGGCCAAGTTGGTCGGTGCACCGCGGCATAGCTAGATGGCTTGGTGGGGAGTTTTGTGAAAAAATGAAATTCGTGGTTTTTGAGATGTGAGGGTTGGAAAGGCCTACAAATGTCCCAAAGTGAATACCATGAAAGTCTTGGTGCACGAAAGTTTTGAGTTGGTTGGGTTTTGCACATGGCCAAGGTTGTTGGTGCAACACGGCATAGGTAGATGGCTTGGTGGGGAGTTTTGTGAAAAAATGAAATTCGTGGTTTTTGAGATGTGAGGGTTGGAATGGCCTACAAATGCCCCCAAATGAATACCATGAAAGTCTTGGTGCACAAAAGTTTTGAGTTGGTTGGGTTTTGCACATGGCCAAGTTGGTCGGTGCACCGTGGCATAGCTAGATGGCTTGGTGGGGAGTTTTGTGAAAAAATGAAATTCGTGGTTTTTGAGATGTGATGGTTGGAATGGCCTACAAATGCCCCCAAATGAATACCATGAAAGTCTTGGTGCACAAAAGTTTTGAGTTGGTTGGGTTTTGCACATGGCCAAGTTGGTCGGTGCACCACAGCATAGGTAGATGGCTTGGTGGGGAGTTTTGTGAAAAAATGAAATTCGTGGTTTTTGAGATGTGAGGGTTGGAAAGGCCTACAAATGTCCCAAAATGAATACTATGAAAGTCTTGGTGCACGAAAGTTTTGAGTTGGTTGGGTTTTGCACATGGCCAAGGGTGTCGGTACACCGCGGCAAAGCTAGATGGCTTGGTGGGGAGTTTTGTGAAAAAATGAAATTCGTGGTTTTTGAGATGTGAGGGTTGGAATGGCCTACAAATGCCCCCAAATGAATACCATGAAAGTCTTGGTGCACAAAAGTTTTGAGTTGGTTGGGTTTTGCACATGGCCAAGTTGGTCGGTGCAACACGGCATAGGTAGATGGCTTGGTGGGGAGTTTTGTCAAAAAACGAAATTCGTGGTTTTTGAGATGTGAGGGTTGGAAAGGCCTACAAATGTCCCAAAATGAATACCATGAAAGTCTTGGTGCACAAAAGTTTTGAGTTGGTTGGGTTTTGCACATGGCCAAGGTTGTCGGTACACCGCGGCATAGCTAGATGGCTTGGTGGGGAGTTTTGTGAAAAAATGAAATTCGTGGTTTTTGAGATGTGAGGGTTGGAATGGCCTACAAATTCCCCCAAATGAATACCATGAAAGTCTTGGTGCACAAAAGTTTTGAGTTGGTTGGGTTTTGCACATGGCCAAGTTTGTCGGTGCACTGCGGCATAGCTAGATGGCTTGGTGGGGAGTTTTGTGAAAAAATGAAATTCGTGGTTTTTGAGATGTGAGGGTTGGAATGGCCTACAAATGCCCCCAAATGAATACCATGAAAGTCTTGGTACACAAAAGTTTTGAGTTGGTTGGGTTTTACACATGGCCAAGTTGGTCGGTGCACCGCGGCATAGCTAAATGGCTTGGTGGGGAGTTTTGTGAAAAAATGAAATTCGTCGTTTTTGAGATGTGAGGGTTGGAATGGCCTACAAATGCCCCCAAATGAATACCATGAAAGTCTTGGTGCATAAAAGTTTTGAGTTGGTTGGGTTTTGCACATGGCCAAGGTTGTCGGTACACCGCGGCATAGCTAGATGGCTTGGTGGGGAGTTTTGTGAGAAAATGAAATTCGTGGTTTTTCAGATGTGAGGGTTGGAATGGCCTACAAATGCCCCCAAATGAATACCATGAAAGTCTTGGTGCACAAAAGTTTTGAGTTGGTTGGGTTTTGCACATGGCCAAGTTGGTCGGTGCAACACGGCATAGGTAGATGGCTTGGTGGGGAGTTTTGTGAAAAAACGAAATTCGTGGTTTTTGAGATGTGAGGGTTGGAAAGGCCTACAAATGTCCCAAAATGAATACCATGAAAGTCTTGGTGCACGAAAGTTTTGAGTTGGTTGGGTTTTGCACATGGCCAAGGTTGTCGGTACACCGCGGCATAGCTAGATGGCTTGGTGGGGAGTTTTGTGAAAAAATGAAATTCGTGGTTTTTGAGATGTGAGGGTTGGAATGGCCTACAAATGCCCCCAAATGAATACCATGAAAGTCTTGGTGCACAAAAGTTTTGAGTTGGTTGGGTTTTGCACATGGCCAAGTTTGTCGGTGCACTGCGGCATAGCTAGATGGCTTGGTGGGGAGTTTTTTGAAAAAATGAAATTCGTGGTTTTTGAGATGTGAGGGTTGGAATGGCCTACAAATGTCCCCAAATGAATACCATGAAAGTCTTGGTACACAAAAGTTTTGAGTTGGTTGGGTTTTACACATGGCCAAGTTGGTCGGTGCATCGCGGCATAGCTAAATGGCTTGGTGGGGAGTTTTGTGAAAAAATGAAATTCGTCGTTTTTGAGATGTGAGGGTTGGAATGGCCTACAAATGCCCCCAAATGAATACCATGAAAGTCTTGGTGCACAAAAGTTTTGAGTTGGTTGGGTTTTGCACATGGCCAAGTTGGTCGGTGCAACGCGGCATAGCTAGATGGCTTGGTCGGGAGTTTTGTGAAAAAATGAAATTCATGATTTTTGAGATGTGAGGGTTGGAGTGGCCTACAAATGCCCCGAAATGAATACCATGAAAGTCTTGGTGCACAAAAGTTTTGAGTTGGTTGGGTTTTGCACATGGCCAATTCTGTCGGTGCACCGCAGCATAACTAGATGGCTTGGTGGGGAGTTTTGTGAAAAAATGAAATTCGTGGTTTTTCAGATGTGAGGGTTGGAATGGCCTACAAATTCCCCCAAATGAATACCATGAAAGTCTTGGTGCACAAAAGTTTTGAGTTGGTTGGGTATTACACATGGCGAAGTTGGTCGGTGCACCGCGGCATAGCTAAATGGCATGGTGGGGAGTTTTGTGAAAAAATGAAATTCGTGGTTTTTGAGATATGAGGGTTGGAATGGCCTACAAATGCCCCCAAATGAATAGCATGAAAGTCTTGGTGCACAAAAGTTTTGAGTTGGTTGGGTTTTGCACATGGCCAAGTTGGTCGGTGCACCGCGGCATAGCTAGATGGCTTGGTCGGGAGTTTTGTGAAAAAATGAAATTCATGATTTTTGAGATGTGAGGGTTGGAGTGGCCTACAAATGCCCCGAAATGAATACCATGAAAGTCTTGGTGCACAAAAGTTTTGAGTTGGTTGGGTTTTGCACATGGCCAAGTTGGTCGGTGCACCACGACATGGATAGATGCCTTGGTGGTGAGTTTTGTGAAAAAATGAAATTCATGGTTTTTGAGATGTGAGGGTTGGAAAGGCCTACAAATGTCCCAAAATGAATACCATGAAAGTCTTGGTGCACGAAAGTTTTGAGTTAGTTGGGTTTTGCACATGGCCAAGGTTGTCGGTACACCGCGGCAAAGTTAGATGGCTTGGTGGGGAGTTTTGTGAAAAAATGAAATTCGTGGTTTTTGAGATGTGAGGGTTGGAATGGCCTACAAATGCCCCCAAATGAATACCATGAAAGTCTTGGTGCACAAAAGTTTTGAGTTGGTTGGGTTTTGCACATGGCCAAGGTTGTCGGTACACCGCAGCATAGCTAGATGGCTTGGTGGGCAGTTTTGTGAAAAAATGAAATTCGTGGTTTTTGAGATGTGAGGGTTGGAATGGCCTACAAATGCCCCCAAATGAATACCATGAAAGTCTTGGTGCACAAAAGTTTTGAGTTGGTTGGGTTTTGCACATGGCCAAGTTTGTCGGTGCACCGCGGCATAGCTAGATGGCTTGGTGGGGAGTTTTGTGAAAAAATGAAATTCGTGGTTTTTGAGATGTGAGGGTTGGAATGGCCTACAAATGCCCCCAAATGAGTACCATGAAAGTCTTGGTGCACAAAAGTTTTGAGTTGGTTGGGTTTTGCACATGGCCAAGTTGGTCGGTGCACCACGACATGGATAGATGCCTTGGTGGTGAGTTTTGTGAAAAAATGAAATTCATGGTTTTTGAGATGTGAGGGTTGGAAAGGCCTACAAATGTCCCAAAATGAATACCATGAAAGTCTTGGTGCACGAAAGTTTTGAGTTGGTTGGGTTTTGCACATGGCCAAGGTTGTCGGTACACCGCGGCAAAGTTAGATGGCTTGGTGGGGAGTTTTGTGAAAAAATGAAATTCGTGGTTTTTGAGATGTGAGGGTTGGAAAGGCCCACAAATGTCCCAAAATGAATACCATGAAAGTCTTGGTGCACGAAAGTTTTTAGTTGGTTGGGTTTTGCACATGGCCAAGTTTGTGGGTGCAACACGGCATAGGTAGATGGCTTGGTGGGGAGTTTTGTGAAAAAATGAAATTCGTGGTTTTTGAGATGTGAGGGTTGGAATGGCCTACAAATGCCCCCAAATGAATACCATGAAAGTCTTGGTGCACAAAAGTTTTGAGTTGGTTGGGTTTTGCACATGGCGAAGTTGGTCGGTGCACCACGGCTTGGATAGATGCCTTGGTGGTGAGTTTTGTGAAAAAATGAAATTCGTGGTTTTTGAGATGTGAGGGTTGGAATGGCCTACAAATGCCCCCAAATGAATACCATGAAAGTCTTGGTGCACAAAAGTTTTGAGTTGGTTGGGTTTTGCACATGGCCAAGTTTGTCGGTGCACTGCGGCATAGCTAGATGGCATGGTGGGGAGTTTTGTGAAAAAATGAAATTCGTGGTTTTTGAGATGTGAGGGTTGGAATGGCCTACAAATGCCCCCAAATGAATACCTTGAAAGTCTTGGTACACAAAAGTTTTGAGTTTGTTGGGTTTTACACATGGCCAAGTTGGTCGGTGCACCGCGGCATAGCTAGATCGCTTGGTGGGGAGTTTTGTGAAAAAATGAAATTTGTGGTTTTTGAGATGTGAGGGTTGGAATGGCCTACAAATGCCCCTAAATGAATACCATGAAAGTCTTGGTGCACAAAAGTTTTGAGTTGGTTGGGTTTTGCACATGGCCAATTCTGTCGGTGCACCGCAGCATAACTAGATGGCTTGGTGGGGAGTTTTGTGAAAAAATGAAATTCGTGGTTTTTCAGATGTGAGGGTTGGAATGGCCTACAAATTCCCCCAAATGAATACCATGAAAGTCTTGGTGCACAAAAGTTTTGAGTTGGATGGGTTTTACACATGGCGAAGTTGGTCGGTGCACCGCGGCATAGCTAAATGGCATGGTGGGGAGTTTTGTGAAAAAATGAAATTCGTGGTTTTTGAGATATGAGGGTTGGAATGGCCTACAAATGCCCCCAAATGAATAGCATGAAAGTCTTGGTGCACAAAAGTTTTGAGTTGGTTGGGTTTTGCACATGGCCAAGTTGGTCGGTGCACCGCGGCATAGCTAGATGGCTTGGTCGGGAGTTTTGTGAAAAAATGAAATTCATGATTTTTGAGATGTGAGGGTTGGAGTGGCCTACAAATGCCCCGAAATGAATACCATGAAAGTCTTGGTGCACATAAGTTTTGAGTTGGTTGGGTTTTGCACATGGCGAAGTTGGTCGGTGCACCACGGCATGGGTAGATGGCTTAGTGGGGAGTTTTGTGAAAAATTGAAATTCGTGGTTTTTGAGATGTGAGGGTTGGAAAGGCCTACAAATGTCCCAAAATGAATACCATGAAAGTCTTGGTGCACGAAAGTTTTGAGTTGGTTCGGTTTTGCACATGGCCAAGGTTGTCGGTGCACCACGGCATAGGTAGATTGCTTGGTGGGGAGTTTTCTGAAAAAATGAAATTCGTGGTTTTTGAGATGTGAGGGTTGGAATGGCCTACAAATGCCCCCAAATGAATACCATGAATGTCTTGGTGCACGAAAGTTTTGAGTTGGTTGGGTTTTGCACATGGCCAAGGTTGTCGGTGCACCACGGCATAGGTAGATTGCTTGGTGGGGAGTTTTCTGAAAAAATGAAATTCGTGGTTTTTGAAATGTGAGGGTTGGAATGGCCTACAAATGCCCCCAAATGAATACCATGAAAGTCTTGGTGCGCAAAAGTTTTGAGTTGGTTGGGTTTTGCACATGGCCAAGTTGATCGGTGCACCGCGGCATAGCTAGATGGCTTGGTGGGGAGTTTTGTGAAAAAATGAAATTTGTGGTTTTTGAGATGTGAGGGTTGGAATGGCCTACAAATGCCCCTAAATGAATACCATGAAAGTCTTGGTGCACAAAAGTTTTGAGTTGTTTGGGTTTTGCACATGGCCAATTTGGTCGGTGCACCGCGGCATAACTAGATGGCTTGGTGGGGAGTTTTGTGAAAAAATGAAATTCGTGGTTTTTGGGATGTGAGGGTTGGAATGGCCTACAAATGCCCCCAAATGAATACCATGAAAGTCTTGGTGCACAAAAGTTTTGAGTTGGCTGGGTTTTACACATGGCGAAGTTGGTCGGTGCACCGCGGCATAGCTAAATGGCATGGTGGGGAGTTTTGTGAAAAAATGAAATTCGTGGTTTTTGAGATGTGAGGGTTGGAATGGCCTACAAATGCCCCCAAATGAATACCATGAAAGTCTTGGTGCACAAAAGTTTTGAGTTGGTTGGGTTTTGCACATGGCCAAGTTGGTCGGTGCACCGCGGCATAGCTAGATGGCTTGGTCGGGAGTTTTGTGAAAAAATGAAATTCATGGTTTTTGAGATGTGAGGGTTGGAGTGGCCTACAAATGCCCCCAAATGAATACCATGAAAGTCTTGGTGCACATAAGTTTTGAGTTGGTTGGGTTTTGCACATGGCCAAGTTGGTCGGTGCACCACAGCATGGGTAGATGGCTTAGTGGGGAGTTTTGTGAAAAAATGAAATTCGTGGTTTTTGAGATGTGGGGGTTGGAAAGGCCTACAAATGTCCCAAAATGAATACCATGAAAGTCTTGGTGCACGAAAGTTTTGAGTTGGTTCGGTTTTGCACATGGCCAAGGTTGTCGGTGCACCACGACATAGGTAGATTGCTTGGTGGGGAGTTTTCTGAAAAAATGAAATTCGTGGTTTTTGAGATGTGAGGGTTGGAATGGCCTACAAATGCCCCCAAATGAATACCATGAAAGTCTTGGTGCGCAAAAGTTTTGAGTTGGTTGGGTTTTGCACATGGCCAAGTTGGTCGGTGCATCGCGGCATAGCTAGATGGCTTGGTGGGGAGTTTTGTGAAAAAATGAAATTCGTGGTTTTTGAGATGTGAGGGTTGGAATGGCCTACAAATGCCCCCAAATGAATACCATGAAAGTCTTGGTGCGCAAAAGTTTTGAGTTGGTTGGGTTTTGCACATGGCCAAGTTGGTCGGTGCACCGCGGCATAGCTAGATGGCTTGGTGGGGAGTTTTGTGAAAAAATGAAATTCGTGGTTTTTGAGATGTGAGGGTTGGAAAGGCCTACAAATGCTCCCAAATGAATACCATGAAAGTCTTGGTGCACAAAAGTTTTGAGTTGGTTGGGTTTTGCAGATGGCCAAGTTGGTCGGTGCACCGCAGCGTAGCTAGATGGCTTGGTGGGGAGTTTTGTGAAAAAATGAAAGTCGTGGTTTTTGAGATGTGAGGGTTGGAATGGCCTACAAATGCCCCCAAATGAATACCATGAAAGTCTTGGTGCACAAAAGTTTTGAGTTGGTTGGGTTTTGCACATGGCCAAGTTGGTCGGTGCACCGCTGCATAGCTAGATGGCTTGGTGGGGAGTTTTGTGAAAAAATGAAATTCGTGGTTTTTGAGATGTGAGGGTTGGAATGGCCTACAAATGCCCCCAAATCAATACCATGAAAGTCTTGGTGCACAAAAGTTTTGAGTTGTTTGGGTTTTGCACATGGCCAATTTGGTCGGTGCACCGCGGCATAACTAGATGGCTTGGTGGGGAGTTTTGTGAAAAAATTAAATTCGTGGTTTTTGAGATGTGAGGGTTGGAATGGCCTACAAATGCCCCCAAATGAATACCATGAAAGTCTTGGTGCACAAATGTTTTGAGTTGGTTGGGTTATACACATGGCGAAGTTGGTCGGTGCACCGCGGCATAGCTAAATGGCATGGTGGGGAGTTTTGTGAAAAAATGAAATTCGTGGTTTTTGAGATGTGAGGGTTGGAATGGCCTACAAATGCCCCCAAATGAGTACCATGAAAGTCTTGGTGCACAAAAGTTTTGAGTTGGTTGGGTTTTGCACATGGCCAAGTTGGTCGGTGCACCGCGGCATAGCTAGATGGCTTGGTGGGGAGTTTTGTGAAAAAATGAAATTCGTGGTTTTTGAGATGTGAGGGTTGGAAAGGCCTACAAATGCTCCCAAATGAATACCATGAAAGTCTTGGTGCACAAAAGTTTTGAGTTGGTTGGGTTTTGCAGATGGCCAAGTTGGTCGGTGCACCGCAGCATAGCTAGATGGCTTGGTGGGGAGTTTTGTGAAAAAATGAAAGTCGTGGTTTTTGAGATGTGAGGGTTGGAATGGCCTACAAATGCCCCCAAATGAATACCATGAAAGTCTTGGTGCACAAAAGTTTTGAGTTGGTTGGGTTTTGCACATGGCCAAGTTGGTCGGTGCACCGCTGCATAGCTAGATGGCTTGGTGGGGAGTTTTGTGAAAAAATGAAATTCGTGGTTTTTGAGATGTGAGGGTTGGAATGGCCTACAAATGCCCCCAAATCAATACCATGAAAGTCTTGGTGCACAAAAGTTTTGAGTTGTTTGGGTTTTGCACATGGCCAATTTGGTCGGTGCACCGCGGCATAACTAGATGGCTTGGTGGGGAGTTTTGTGAAAAAATTAAATTCGTGGTTTTTGAGATGTGAGGGTTGGAATGGCCTACAAATGCCCCCAAATGAATACCATGAAAGTCTTGGTGCACAAATGTTTTGAGTTGGTTGGGTTATACACATGGCGAAGTTGGTCGGTGCACCGCGGCATAGCTAAATGGCATGGTGGGGAGTTTTGTGAAAAAATGAAATTCGTGGTTTTTGAGATGTGAGGGTTGGAATGGCCTACAAATGCCCCCAAATGAGTACCATGAAAGTCTTGGTGCACAAAAGTTTTGAGTTGGTTGGGTTTTGCACATGGCCAAGTTGGTCGGTGCACCACGACATGGATAGATGCCTTGGTGGTGAGTTTTGTGAAAAAATGAAATTCGTGGTTTTTGAGATGTGAGGGTTGGAAAGGCCTACAAATGTCCCAAAATGAATACCATGAAAGTCTTGGTGCACGAAAGTTTTGAGTTGGTTGGGTTTTGCACATGGCCAAGGTTGTCGGTACACCGCGGCAAAGTTAGATGGCTTGGTGGGGAGTTTTGTGAAAAAATGAAATTCGTGGTTTTTGAGATGTGAGGGTTGGAAAGGCCCACAAATGTCCCAAAATGAATACCATGAAAGTCTTGGTGCACGAAAGTTTTTAGTTGGTTGGGTTTTGCACATGGCCAAGTTTGTGGGTGCAACACGGCATAGGTAGATGGCTTGGTGGGGAGTTTTGTGAAAAAATGAAATTCGTGGTTTTTGAGATGTGAGGGTTGGAATGGCCTACAAATGCCCCCAAATGAATACCATGAAAGTCTTGGTGCACAAAAGTTTTGAGTTGGTTGGGTTTTGCACATGGCGAAGTTGGTCGGTGCACCACGGCTTGGATAGATGCCTTGGTGGTGAGTTTTGTGAAAAAATGAAATTCGTGGTTTTTGAGATGTGAGGGTTGGAAAGGCCTACAAATGCCCCCAAATGAATACCATGAAAGTCTTGGTGCACGAAAGTTTTGAGTTGGTTGGGTTTTGCACATGGCCAAGGTTGTCGGTACACCGCGGCAAAGTTAGATGGCTTGGTGGGGAGTTTTGTGAAAAAATGAAATTCGTGGTTTTTGAGATGTGAGGGTTGGAAAGGCCCACAAATGTCCCAAAATGAATACCATGAAAGTCTTGGTGCACGAAAGTTTTTAGTTGGTTGGGTTTTGCACATGGCCAAGTTTGTGGGTGCAACACGGCATAGGTAGATGGCTTGGTGGGGAGTTTTGTGAAAAAATGAAATTCGTGGTTTTTGAGATGTGAGGGTTGGAATGGCCTACAAATGCCCCCAAATGAATACCATGAAAGTCTTGGTGCACAAAAGTTTTGAGTTGGTTGGGTTTTGCACATGGCGAAGTTGGTCGGTGCACCACGGCTTGGATAGATGCCTTGGTGGTGAGTTTTGTGAAAAAATGAAATTCGTGGTTTTTGAGATGTGAGGGTTGGAATGGCCTACAAATGCCCCCAAATGAATACCATGAAAGTCTTGGTGCACAAAAGTTTTGAGTTGGTTGGGTTTTGCACATGGCCAAGTTTGTCGGTGCACTGCGGCATAGCTAGATGGCATGGTGGGGAGTTTTGTGAAAAAATGAAATTCGTGGTTTTTGAGATGTGAGGGTTGGAATGGCCTACAAATGCCCCCAAATGAATACCTTGAAAGTCTTGGTACACAAAAGTTTTGAGTTTGTTGGGTTTTACACATGGCCAAGTTGGTCAGTGCACCGCGGCATAGCTAGATCGCTTGGTGGGGAGTTTTGTGAAAAAATGAAATTTGTGGTTTTTGAGATGTGAGGGTTGGAATGGCCTACAAATGCCCCTAAATGAATACCATGAAAGTCTTGGTGCACAAAAGTTTTGAGTTGGTTGGGTTTTGCACATGGCCAATTCTGTCGGTGCACCGCAGCATAACTAGATGGCTTGGTGGGGAGTTTTGTGAAAAAATGAAATTCGTGGTTTTTCAGATGTGAGGGTTGGAATGGCCTACAAATTCCCCCAAATGAATACCATGAAAGTCTTGGTGCACAAAAGTTTTGAGTTGGTTGGGTTTTACACATGGCGAAGTTGGTCGGTGCACCGCGGCATAGCTAAATGGCATGGTGGGGAGTTTTGTGAAAAAATGAAATTCGTGGTTTTTGAGATATGAGGGTTGGAATGGCCTACAAATGCCCCCAAATGAATAGCATGAAAGTCTTGGTGCACAAAAGTTTTGAGTTGGTTGGGTTTTGCACATGGCCAAGTTGGTCGGTGCACCGCGGCATAGCTAGATGGCTTGGTCGGGAGTTTTGTGAAAAAATGAAATTCATGATTTTTGAGATGTGAGGGTTGGAGTGGCCTACAAATGCCCCGAAATGAATACCATGAAAGTCTTGGTGCACATAAGTTTTGAGTTGGTTGGGTTTTGCACATGGCGAAGTTGGTCGGTGCACCACGGCATGGGTAGATGGCTTAGTGGGGAGTTTTGTGAAAAATTGAAATTCGTGGTTTTTGAGATGTGAGGGTTGGAAAGGCCTACAAATGTCCCAAAATGAATACCATGAAAGTCTTGGTGCACGAAAGTTTTGAGTTGGTTCGGTTTTGCACATGGCCAAGGTTGTCGGTGCACCACGGCATAGGTAGATTGCTTGGTGGGGAGTTTTCTGAAAAAATGAAATTCGTGGTTTTTGAGATGTGAGGGTTGGAATGGCCTACAAATGCCCCCAAATGAATACCATGAATGTCTTGGTGCACGAAAGTTTTGAGTTGGTTGGGTTTTGCACATGGCCAAGGTTGTCGGTGCACCACGGCATAGGTAGATTGCTTGGTGGGGAGTTTTCTGAAAAAATGAAATTCGTGGTTTTTGAAATGTGAGGGTTGGAATGGCCTACAAATGCCCCCAAATGAATACCATGAAAGTCTTGGTGCGCAAAAGTTTTGAGTTGGTTGGGTTTTGCACATGGCCAAGTTGATCGGTGCACCGCGGCATAGCTAGATTGCTTGGTGGGGAGTTTTGTGAAAAAATGAAATTTGTGGTTTTTGAGATGTGAGGGTTGGAATGGCCTACAAATGCCCCTAAATGAATACCATGAAAGTCTTGGTGCACAAAAGTTTTGAGTTGTTTGGGTTTTGCACATGGCCAATTTGGTCGGTGCACCGCGGCATAACTAGATGGCTTGGTGGGGAGTTTTGTGAAAAAATGAAATTCGTGGTTTTTGGGATGTGAGGGTTGGAATGGCCTACAAATGCCCCCAAATGAATACCATGAAAGTCTTGGTGCACAAAAGTTTTGAGTTGGCTGGGTTTTACACATGGCGAAGTTGGTCGGTGCACCGCGGCATAGCTAAATGGCATGGTGGGGAGTTTTGTGAAAAAATGAAATTCGTGGTTTTTGAGATGTGAGGGTTGGAATGGCCTACAAATGCCCCCAAATGAATACCATGAAAGTCTTGGTGCACAAAAGTTTTGAGTTGGTTGGGTTTTGCACATGGCCAAGTTGGTCGGTGCACCGCGGCATAGCTAGATGGCTTGGTCGGGAGTTTTGTGAAAAAATGAAATTCATGGTTTTTGAGATGTGAGGGTTGGAGTGGCCTACAAATGCCCCCAAATGAATACCATGAAAGTCTTGGTGCACATAAGTTTTGAGTTGGTTGGGTTTTGCACATGGCCAAATTGGTCGGTGCACCACGGCATGGGTAGATGGCTTAGTGGGGAGTTTTGTGAAAAAATGAAATTCGTGGTTTTTGAGATGTGGGGGTTGGAAAGGCCTACAAATGTCCCAAAATGAATACCATGAAAGTCTTGGTGCACGAAAGTTTTGAGTTGGTTCGGTTTTGCACATGGCCAAGGTTGTCGGTGCACCACGACATAGGTAGATTGCTTGGTGGGGAGTTTTCTGAAAAAATGAAATTCGTGGTTTTTGAGATGTGAGGGTTGGAATGGCCTACAAATGCCCCCAAATGAATACCATGAAAGTCTTGGTGCGCAAAAGTTTTGAGTTGGTTGGGTTTTGCACATGGCCAAGTTGGTCGGTGCATCGCGGCATAGCTAGATGGCTTGGTGGGGAGTTTTGTGAAAAAATGAAATTCGTGGTTTTTGAGATGTGAGGGTTGGAATGGCCTACAAATGCCCCCAAATGAATACCATGAAAGTCTTGGTGCGCAAAAGTTTTGAGTTGGTTGGGTTTTGCACATGGCCAAGTTGGTCGGTGCACCGCGGCATAGCTAGATGGCTTGGTGGGGAGTTTTGTGAAAAAATGAAATTCGTGGTTTTTGAGATGTGAGGGTTGGAAAGGCCTACAAATGCTCCCAAATGAATACCATGAAAGTCTTGGTGCACAAAAGTTTTGAGTTGGTTGGGTTTTGCAGATGGCCAAGTTGGTCGGTGCACCGCAGCATAGCTAGATGGCTTGGTGGGGAGTTTTGTGAAAAAATGAAAGTCGTGGTTTTTGAGATGTGAGGGTTGGAATGGCCTACAAATGCCCCCAAATGAATACCATGAAAGTCTTGGTGCACAAAAGTTTTGAGTTGGTTGGGTTTTGCACATGGCCAAGTTGGTCGGTGTACCGCTGCATAGCTAGATGGCTTGGTGGGGAGTTTTGTGAAAAAATGAAATTCGTGGTTTTTGAGATGTTAGGGTTGGAATGGCCTACAAATGCCCCCAAATCAATACCATGAAAGTCTTGGTGCACAAAAGTTTTGAGTTGTTTGGGTTTTGCACATGGCCAATTTGGTCGGTGCACCGCGGCATAACTAGATGGCTTGGTGGGGAGTTTTGTGAAAAAATTAAATTCGTGGTTTTTGAGATGTGAGGGTTGGAATGGCCTACAAATGCCCCCAAATGAATACCATGAAAGTCTTGGTGCACAAATGTTTTGAGTTGGTTGGGTTATACACATGGCGAAGTTGGTCGGTGCACCGCGGCATAGCTAAATGGCATGGTGGGGAGTTTTGTGAAAAAATGAAATTCGTGGTTTTTGAGATGTGAGGGTTGGAATGGCCTACAAATGCCCCCAAATGAGTACCATGAAAGTCTTGGTGCACAAAAGTTTTGAGTTGGTTGGGTTTTGCACATGGCCAAGTTGGTCGGTGCACCACGACATGGATAGATGCCTTGGTGGTGAGTTTTGTGAAAAAATGAAATTCGTGGTTTTTGAGATGTGAGGGTTGGAAAGGCCTACAAATGTCCCAAAATGAATACCATGAAAGTCTTGGTGCACGAAAGTTTTGAGTTGGTTGGGTTTTGCACATGGCCAAGGTTGTCGGTACACCGCGGCAAAGTTAGATGGCTTGGTGGGGAGTTTTGTGAAAAAATGAAATTCGTGGTTTTTGAGATGTGAGGGTTGGAAAGGCCCACAAATGTCCCAAAATGAATACCATGAAAGTCTTGGTGCACGAAAGTTTTTAGTTGGTTGGGTTTTGCACATGGCCAAGTTTGTGGGTCCAACACGGCATAGGTAGATGGCTTGGTGGGGAGTTTTGTGAAAAAATGAAATTCGTGGTTTTTGAGATGTGAGGGTTGGAATGGCCTACAAATGCCCCCAAATGAATACCATGAAAGTCTTGGTGCACAAAAGTTTTGAGTTGGTTGGGTTTTGCACATGGCGAAGTTGGTCGGTGCACCACGGCTTGGATAGATGCCTTGGTGGTGAGTTTTGTGAAAAAATGAAATTCGTGGTTTTTGAGATGTGAGGGTTGGAATGGCCTACAAATGCCCCCAAATTAATACCATGAAAGTCTTGGTGCACAAAAGTTTTGAGTTGGTTGGGTTTTTCACATGGCCAATTTGGTCGGTGCACCGCGGCATATCTAGATGGCTTGGTGGGGAGTTTTGTGAAAAAATGAAATTCGTGGTTTTTGAGATGTGAGGGTTGGAATGGCCTACAAATGCCCCCAAATGAATACCATGAAAGTCTTGGTGCATCAAAGTTTTGAGTTGTTTGGGTTTTGCACATGGCCAATTTGGTCGGTGCACCACGGCATAACTAGATGGCTTGGTGGGGAGTTTTGTGAAAAAATGAAATTCGTGGTTTTTGAGATGTGAGGGTTGGAAAGGCCTACAAATGTCCCAAAATGAATACCATGAAAGTCTTGGTGCACGAAAGTTTTGAGTTGGTTGGGTTTTGCACATGGCCAAGGTTGTCGGTGCCCCACGGCATGGGTAGATGGCTTGGTGGTGAGTTTTGTGAAAAAATGAAATTCGTGGTTTTTGTGATGTGAGGGTTGGAATGGCCTACAAATGCCCCCAAATGAATACCTTGAAAGTCTTGGTACACAAAAGTTTTGAGTTTGTTGGGTTTTACACATGGCTAAGTTGGTCGGTGCACCGCGGCATAGCTAGATGGCTTGGTGGGGAGTTTTGTGAAAAAATGAAATTCGTGGTTTTTGAGATGTGAGGGTTGGAATGGCCTACAAATGCCCCCAAATGAATACCATGAAAGTCTTGGTGCGCAAAAGTTTTGAGTTGGTTGGGTTTTGCACATGGCCAAGTTGGTCGGTGCACCGCGGCATAGCTAGATGGCTTGGTGGGGAGTTTTGTGAAAAAATGAAATTCGTGGTTTTTTAGATGTGAGGGTTGGAATGGCCTACAAATGCCCCCAAATGAATACCATGAAAGTCTTGGTGCACAAAAGTTTTGAGTTGGTTGGGTTTTGTAGATGGCCAAGTTGGTCGGTGCACCGCAGCATAGCTAGATGGCTTGGTGGGGAGTTTTGTGAAAAAATGAAAATCGTGGTTTTTGAGATGTGAGGGTTGGAATGGCCTACAAATGCCCCCAAATGAATACCATGAAAGTCTTGGTGCACAAAAGTTTTGAGTTGGTTGGGTTTTGCACATGGCCAATTTGGTCGGTGCACCACGGCATAACTAGATGGCTTGGGTGGGAGTTTTGTGAAAAAATGAAATTCGTGGTTTTTGAGATGTGAGGGTTGGAAAGGCCTAGAAATTGTCCAAAATGAATACCATGAAAGTCTTGGTGCACGAAAGTTTAGAGTTGGTTGGGTTTTGCACATGGCCAAGGTTGTCGGTGCACCACGGCATGGGTAGATGGCTTAGTGGTCAGTTTTGTGAAAAAATGAAATTCGTGGTTTTTGAGATGTGAGGGTTGGAATGGCCTACAAATGTCCCCAAATGAATACCATGAAAGTCTTGGTGCATAAAAGTTTTGACTTGTTTGGGTTTTGCACATGGCCAATTTAGTCGGTGCACCACGGCATGGGTAGATGGCTTAGTGGGGAGTTTTGTGAAAAAATGAAATTCGTGGTTTTTGAGATGTGAGGGTTGGAAAGGCCTACAAATGTCCCAAAATGAATACCATGAAAGTCTTGGTGCACGAAAGTTTTGAGTTGGTTGGGTTTTGCACATGGCCAAGGTTGTCGGTGCACCACGGCATAGGTAGATTGCTTGGTGGGGAGTTTTCTGAAAAAATGAAATTCGTGGTTTTTGAGATGTGAGGGTTGGAATGGCCTACAAATGCCCCTAAATGAACACCATGAAAGTCTTGGTGCGCAAAAGTTTTGAGTTGGTTGGGTTTTGCACATGGCCAATTTGGTCGGTGCACCACGGCATGGGTAAATGGCTTAGTGGGGAGATTTGTGAAAAAATGAAATTCGTGGTTTTTGAGATGTGACGGTTGGAAAGGCCTACAAATGTCCCAAAATGAATACCATGAAAGTCTTGGTGCACGAAAGTTTTGAGTTGGTTCGGTTTTGCACATGGCCAAGGTTGTCGGTGCACCACGGCATAGGTAGATTGCTTGGTGGGGAGTTTTGTGAAAAAATGAAATTCGTGGTTTTTGAGATGTGAGGGTTGGAATGGCCTACAAATGCCCCCAAATGAATACCATGAAAGTCTTGGTGCATAAAAGTTTTGAGTTGTTTGGGTTTTGCACATGGCCAAGTTGGTCGGTGCACCACGGCATAGCTAGATGGCTTGGTGGGGAGTTTTGTGAAAAAATGAAATTCGTGGTTTTTGATATGTGCGGGTTGGAAAGGCCTACAAATGTCCCAAAATGAATACCATGAAAGTCTTGGTGCACGAAAGTTTTGAGTTGGTTGGGTTTTGCACATGGCCAAGGTTGTCGGTGCACCACGGCATGGGTAGATGGCTTGGTGGTGAGTTTTGTGAAAAAATGAAATTCGTGGTTTTTGAGATGTGAGGGTTGGAATGGCCTACAAATGCCCCCAAATGAATACCTTGAAAGTCTTGGTACACAAAAGTTTTGAGTTTGTTGGGTTTTACACATGGCCAAGTTGGTCGGTGCACCGCGGCATAGCTAGATGGCTTGGTGGGGAGTTTTGTGAAAAAATGAAATTTGTGGTTTTTGAGATGTGAGGGTTGGAATGGCCTACAAATGCCCCTAAATGAATACCATGAAAGTCTTGGTGCACAAAAGTTTTGAGTTGGTTGGGTTTTGCACATGGCCAATTTGGTCGGTGCACCGTGGCATAACTAGATGGCTTGGTGGGGAGTTTTGTGAAAAAATGAAATTCGTGGTTTTTGAGATGTGAGGGTTGGAATGGCCTACAAATGCCCCCAAATGAATACCATGAAAGTCTTGGTGCATCAAAGTTTTGAGTTGTTTGGGTTTTGCACATGGCCAATTTGGTCGGTGCACCACGGCATAACTAGATGGCTTGGTGGGGAGTTTTGTGAAAAAATGAAATTCGTGGTTTTTGAGATGTGAGGGTTGGAAAGGCCTACAAATGTCCCAAAATGAATACCATGAAAGTCTTGGTGCACGAAAGTTTTGAGTTGGTTGGGTTTTGCACATGGCCAAGGTTGTCGGTGCCCCACGGCATGGGTAGATGGCTTGGTGGTGAGTTTTGTGAAAAAATGAAATTCGTGGTTTTTGTGATGTGAGGGTTGGAATGGCCTACAAATGCCCCCAAATGAATACCTTGAAAGTCTTGGTACACAAAAGTTTTGAGTTTGTTGGGTTTTACACATGGCTAAGTTGGTCGGTGCACCGCGGCATAGCTAGATGGCTTGGTGGGGAGTTTTGTGAAAAAATGAAATTCGTTGTTTTTGAGATGTGAGGGTTGGAATGGCCTACAAATGCCCCCAAATGAATACCATGAAAGTCTTGGTGCGCAAAAGTTTTGAGTTGGTTGGGTTTTGCACATGGCCAAGTTGGTCGGTGCACCGCGGCATAGCTAGATGGCTTGGTGGGGAGTTTTGTGAAAAAATGAAATTCGTGGTTTTTTAGATGTGAGGGTTGGAATGGCCTACAAATGCCCCCAAATGAATACCATGAAAGTCTTGGTGCACAAAAGTTTTGAGTTGGTTGGGTTTTGTAGATGGCCAAGTTGGTCGGTGCACCGCAGCATAGCTAGATGGCTTGGTGGGGAGTTTTGTGAAAAAATGAAAATCGTGGTTTTTGAGATGTGAGGGTTGGAATGGCCTACAAATGCCCCCAAATGAATACCATGAAAGTCTTGGTGCACAAAAGTTTTGAGTTGGTTGGGTTTTGCACATGGCCAATTTGGTCGGTGCACCACGGCATAACTAGATGGCTTGGGTGGGAGTTTTGTGAAAAAATGAAATTCGTGGTTTTTGAGATGTGAGGGTTGGAAAGGCCTAGAAATTGTCCAAAATGAATACCATGAAAGTCTTGGTGCACGAAAGTTTAGAGTTGGTTGGGTTTTGCACATGGCCAAGGTTGTCGGTGCACCACGGCATGGGTAGATGGCTTAGTGGTCAGTTTTGTGAAAAAATGAAATTCGTGGTTTTTGAGATGTGAGGGTTGGAATGGCCTACAAATGCCCCCAAATGAATACCATGAAAGTCTTGGTGCATAAAAGTTTTGACTTGTTTGGGTTTTGCACATGGCCAATTTGGTCGGTGCACCACGGCATGGGTAGATGGCTTAGTGGGGAGTTTTGTGAAAAAATGAAATTCGTGGTTTTTGAGATGTGAGGGTTGGAAAGGCCTACAAATGTCCCAAAATGAATACCATGAAAGTCTTGGTGCACGAAAGTTTTGAGTTGGTTGGGTTTTGCACATGGCCAAGGTTGTCGGTGCACCACGGCATAGGTAGATTGCTTGGTGGGGAGTTTTCTGAAAAAATGAAATTCGTGGTTTTTGAGATGTGAGGGTTGGAATGGCCTACAAATGCCCCCAAATGAACACCATGAAAGTCTTGGTGCGCAAAAGTTTTGAGTTGGTTGGGTTTTGCACATGGCCAATTTGGTCGGTGCACCACGGCATGGGTAAATGGCTTAGTGGGGAGTTTTGTGAAAAAATGAAATTCGTGGTTTTTGAGATGTGACGGTTGGAAAGGCCTACAAATGTCCCAAAATGAATACCATGAAAGTCTTGGTGCACGAAAGTTTTGAGTTGGTTCGGTTTTGCACATGGCCAAGGTTGTCGGTGCACCACGGCATAGGTAGATTGCTTGGTGGGGAGTTTTGTGAAAAAATGAAATTCGTGGTTTTTGAGATGTGAGGGTTGGAATGGCCTACAAATGCCCCCAAATGAATACCATGAAAGTCTTGGTGCATCAAAGTTTTGAGTTGTTTGGGTTTTGCACATGGCCAATTTGGTCGGTGCACCACGGCATGGGTAGATGGCTTAGTGGGGAGTTTTGTGAAAAAATGAAATTCGTGGTTTTTGAGATGTGAGGGTTGGAAAGGCCTACAAATGTCCCAAAATGAATACCATGAAAGTCTTGGTGCACGAAAGTTTTGAGCTGGTTGGGTTTTGCACATGGCCAAGGTTGTCGGTGCACCACGGCATAGGTAGATTGCTTGGTGGGGAGTTTTCTGAAAAAATGAAATACGTGGTTTTTGAGATGTGAGGGTTGGAATGGCCTACAAATGCCCCCAAATGAACACCATGAAAGTCTTGGTGCGCAAAAGTTTTGAGTTGGTTGGGTTTTGCACATGGCCAATTTGGTCGGTGCACCACGGCATGGGTAGATGGCTTAGTGGGGAGTTTTGTGAAAAAATGAAATTCGTGGTTTTTGAGATGTGAGGGTTGGAATGGCCTACAAATGTCCCAAAATGAATACCATGAAAGTCTTGGTGCACGAAAGTTTTGAGTTGGTTGGGTTTTGCACATGGCCAAGGTTGTCGGTGCACCACGGCATGGGTAGATGGCTTAGTGGTCAGTTTTGTGAAAAAATGAAATTCGTGGTTTTTGAGATGTGAGGGTTGGAATGGCCTACAAATGCCCCCAAATGAACACCATGAAAGTCTTGGTGCGCAAAAGTTTTGAGTTGGTTGGGTTTTGCACATGGCCAATTTGGTCGGTGCACCACGGCATGGGTAAATGGCTTAGTGGGGAGTTTTGTGAAAAAATGAAATTCGTGGTTTTTGAGATGTGACGGTTGGAAAGGCCTACAAATGTCCCAAAATGAATACCATGAAAGTCTTGGTGCACGAAAGTTTTGAGTTGGTTCGGTTTTGCACATGGCCAAGGTTGTCGGTGCACCACGGCATAGGTAGATTGCTTGGTGGGGAGTTTTGTGAAAAAATGAAATTCGTGGTTTTTGAGATGTGAGGGTTGGAATGGCCTACAAATGCCCCCAAATGAATACCATGAAAGTCTTGGTGCATAAAAGTTTTGAGTTGTTTGGGTTTTGCACATGGCCAATTTGGTCGGTGCACCACGGCATGGGTAGATGGCTTAGTGGGGAGTTTTGTGAAAAAATGAAATTCGTGGTTTTTGAGATGTGAGGGTTGGAAAGGCCTACAAATGTCCCAAAATGAATACCATGAAAGTCTTGGTGCACGAAAGTTTTGAGCTGGTTGGGTTTTGCACATGGCCAAGGTTGTCGGTGCACCACGGCATAGGTAGATTGCTTGGTGGGGAGTTTTCTGAAAAAATGAAATACGTGGTTTTTGAGATGTGAGGGTTGGAATGGCCTACAAATGCCCCCAAATGAACACCATGAAAGTCTTGGTGCGCAAAAGTTTTGAGTTGGTTGGGTTTTGCACATGGCCAATTTGGTCGGTGCACCACGGCATGGGTAGATGGCTTAGTGGGGAGTTTTGTGAAAAAATGAAATTCGTGGTTTTTGAGATGTGAGGGTTGGAATGGCCTACAAATGTCCCAAAATGAATACCATGAAAGTCTTGGTGCACGAAAGTTTTGAGTTGGTTGGGTTTTGCACATGGCCAAGGTTGTCGGTGCACCACGGCATGGGTAGATGGCTTAGTGGTCAGTTTTGTGAAAAAATGAAATTCGTGGTTTTTGAGATGTGAGGGTTGGAATGGCCTACAAATGCCCCCAAATGAATACCATGAAAGTCTTGGTGCATAAAAGTTTTGAGTTGTTTGGGTTTTGCACATGGCCAATTTGGTCGGTGCACCACGGCATGGGTAGATGGCTTAGTGGGGAGTTTTGTGAAAAAATGAAATTCGTGGTTTTTGAGATGTGAGGGTTGGAAAGGCCTACAAATGTCCCAAAATGAATACCATGAAAGTCTTGGTGCACGAAAGTTTTGAGTTGGTTGGGTTTTGCACATGGCCAAGGTTGTCGGTGCACCACGGCATAGGTAGATTGCTTGGTGGGGAGTTTTCTGAAAAAATGAAATTCGTGGTTTTTGAGATGTGAGCGTTGGAATGGCCTACAAATGCCCCCAAATTAACACCATGAAAGTCTTGGTGCGCAAAAGTTTTGAGTTGGTTGGGTTTTGCACATGGCCAATTTGGTCAGTGCACCACGGCATGGCTAGATGGCTCAGTGGGGAGTTTTGTGAAAAAATGAAATTCGTGGTTTTTGAGATGTGAGGGTTGGAAAGGCCTACAAATGTCCCAAAATGAATACCATGAAAGTCTTGGTGCACGAAAGTTTTGAGTTGGTTGGGTTTTGCACATGGCCAAGGTTGTCGGTGCACCACGGCATAGGTAGATTGCTTGGTGGGGAGTTTTCTGAAAAAATGAAATTCGTGGTTTTTGAGATGTGAGGGTTGGAATGGCCTACAAATGCCCCCAAATGAACACCATGAAAGTCTTGGTGCGCAAAAGTTTTGAGTTGCTTGGGTTTTGCACATGGCCAATTTGGTCGGTGCACCACGGCATGGGTAAATGGCTTAGTGGGGAGTTTTGTGAAAAAATGAAATTCGTGGTTTTTGAGATGTGAGGGTTGGAAAGGCCTACAAATGTCCCAAAATGAATACCATGAAAGTCTTGGTGCACGAAAGTTTTGAGTTGGTTGGGTTTTGCACATGGCCAAGGTTGTCGGTGCACCACGGCATAGGTAGATTGCTTGGTGGGGAGTTTTCTGAAAAAATGAAATTCGTGGTTTTTGAGATGTGAGGGTTGGAATGGCCTACAAATGCCCCCAAATGAACACCATGAAAGTCTTGGTGCGGAAAAGTTTTGAGTTGCTTGGGTTTTGCACATGGCCAATTTAGTCGGTGCACCACGGCATGGGTAAATGGCTTAGTGGGGAGTTTTGTGAAAAAATGAAATTCGTGGTTTTTGAGATGTGACGGTTGGAAAGGCCTACAAATGTCCCAAAATGAATACCATGAAAGTCTTGGTGCACGAAAGTTTTGAGTTGGTTCGGTTTTGCACATGGCCAAGGTTGTCGACGCACCACGGCATAGGTAGATTGCTTGGTGGGGAGTTTTGTGAAAAAATGAAATTCGTGGTTTTTGAGATGTGAGGGTTGGAATGGCCTACAAATGCCCCCAAATGAATACCATGAAAGTCTTGGTGCATAAAAGTTTTGAGTTGTTTGGGTTTTGCACATGGCCAATTTGGTCGGTGCACCACGGCATGGGTAGATGGCTTAGTGGGGAGTTTTGTGAAAAAATGAAATTCGTGGTTTTTGAGATGTGACGGTTGGAAAGGCCTACAAATGTCCCAAAATGAATACCATGAAAGTCTTGGTGCAAGAAAGTTTTGAGTTGGTTGGGTTTTGCACATGGCCAAGGTTGTCGGTGCACCACGGCATAGGTAGATTGCTTGGTGGGGAGTTTTCTGAAAAAATGAAATTCGTGGTTTTTGAGATGTGAGGGTTGGAATGGCCTACAAATGCCCCCAAATGAACACCATGAAAGTCTTGGTGCGCAAAAGTTTTGAGTTGGTTGGGTTTTGCACATGGCCAATTTGGTCGGTGCACCACGGCATGGGTAGATGGCTTAGTGGGGAGTTTTGTGAAAAAATGAAATTCGTGGTTTTTGAGATGTGAGGGTTGGAATGGCCTACAAATGTCCCAAAATGAATACCATGAAAGTCTTGGTGCACGAAAGTTTTGAGTTGGTTGGGTTTTGCACATGGCCAAGGTTGTCGGTGCACCACGGCATGGGTAGATGGCTTAGTGGTCAGTTTTGTGAAAAAATGAAATTCGTGGTTTTTGAGATGTGAGGGTTGGAATGGCCTACAAATGCCCCCAAATGAATACCATGAAAGTCTTGGTGCATAAAAGTTTTGAGTTGTTTGGGTTTTGCACATGGCCAATTTGGTCGGTGCACCACGGCATGGGTAGATGGCTTAGTGGGGAGTTTTGTGAAAAAATGAAATTCGTGGTTTTTGAGATGTGAGGGTTGGAAAGGCCTACAAATGTCCCAAAATGAATACCATGAAAGTCTTGGTGCACGAAAGTTTTGAGTTGGTCGGGTTTTGCACATGGCCAAGGTTGTCGGTGCACCACGGCATAGGTAGATTGCTTGGTGGGGAGTTTTCTGAAAAAATGAAATTCGTGGTTTTTGAGATGTGAGGGTTGGAATGGCCTACAAATGCCCCCAAATGAACACCATGAAAGTCTAGGTGCGCAAAAGTTGAGTTGGTTGGGTTTTGCACATGGCCAAGTTGGTCGGTGCACCGCGGCATAGCTAGATGGCTTGGTGGGGAGTTTTGTGAAAAAATGAAATTCGTGGTTTTTGAGATGTGAGGGTTGGAATGGCCTACAAATGCCCCCAAATGAATACCATGAAAGTCTTGGTGCACAAAAGTTTTGAGTTGGTTGGGTTTTGCAGATGGCCAAGTTGGTCGGCACCGCAGCATAGCTAGATGGCTTGGTGGGGAGTTTTGTGAAAAAATGAAAATCGTGGTTTTTGAGATGTGAGGGTTGGAATGGCCTACAAATGCCCCCAAATGAATACCATGAAAGTCTTGGTGCACAAAAGTTTTGAGTTGGTTGGGTTTTGCACATGGCCAATTTGGTCGGTGCACCACGGCATAACTAGATGGCTTGGTGGGGAGTTTTGTGAAAAAATGAAATTCGTGGTTTTTGAGCTGTGAGGGTTGGAAAGGCCTACAAATGTTCCAAAATGAATACCATGAAAGTCTTGGTGCACGAAAGTTTTGAGTTGGTTGGGTTTTGCACATGGCCAAGGTTGTCGGTGCACCACGGCATGGGTAGATGGCTTAGTGGTCAGTTTTGTGAAAAAATGAAATTCGTGGTTTTTGAGATGTGAGGGTTGGAATGGCCTACAAATGCCCCCAAATGAATACCATGAAAGTCTTGGTGCATAAAAGTTTTGAGTTGTTTGGGTTTTGCACATGGCCAATTTGGTCGGTGCACCACGGCATGGGTAGATGGCTTAGTGGGGAGTTTTGTGAAAAAATGAAATTCGTGGTTTTTGAGATGTGAGGGTTGGAAAGGCCTACAAATGTCCCAAAATGAATACCATGAAAGTCTTGGTGCACGAAAGTTTTGAGTTGGTTGGGTTTTGCACATGGCCAAGGTTGTCGGTACACCGCGGCATAGCTAGATGGCTTGGTGGGGAGTTTTCTGAAAAAATGAAATTCGTGGTTTTTGAGATGTGAGGGTTGGAATGGCCTACAAATGCCCCCAAATTAATACCATGAAAGTCTTGGTGCGCAAAAGTTTTGAGTTGGTTGGGTTTTGCACATGGCCAATTTGGTCGGTGCACCACGGCATGGGTAGATGGCTTAGTGGGGAGTTTTGTGAAAAAATGAAATTCGTGGTTTTTGAGATGTGAGGGTTGGAAAGGCCTACAAATGTCCCAAAATGAATACCATGAAAGTCTTGGTGCACGAAAGTTTTGAGTTGGTTCGGTTTCGCACATGGCCAAGGTTGTCGGTGCACCACGGCATAGGTAGATTGCTTGGTGGAGAGTTTTCTGAAAAAATGAAATTCGTGGTTTTTGAGATGTGAGGGTTGGAATGGCCTACAAATGCCCCCAAATGAATACCATGAAAGTCTTGGTGCGCAAAAGTTTTGAGTTGGTTGGGTTTTGCACATGGCCAAGTTGGTCGGTGCACCGCGGCATAGCTAGATGGCTTGGTGGGGAGTTTTGTGAAAAAATGAAATTTGTGGTTTTTGATATGTGAGGGTTGGAATGGCCTACAAATGCCCCCAAATGAATACCATGAAAGTCTTGGTGTGCAAAAGTTTTGAGTTGGTTGGGTTTTGCACATGGCCAAGTTGGTCGGTGCACCGCGGCATAGCTAGATGGCTTGGTGGGGAGCTTTGTGAAAAAATGAAATTCGTGGTTTTTGAGATGTGAGGGTTGGAATGGCCTACAAATGCCCCCAAATGAATACCATGAAAGTCTTGGTGCACAAAAGTTTTGAGTTGGTTGGGTTTTGCAGATGGCCAAGTTGGTCGGTGCACCGCAGCATAGCTAGATGGCTTGGTGGGGAGTTTTGTGAAAAAATGAAAATCGTGGTTTTTGAGATGTGAGGGTTGGAATGGCCTACAAATGCCCCCAAATGAATACCATGAAAGTCTTGGTGCACATAAGTTTTGAGTTGGTTGGGTTTTGCACATGGCCAATTTGGTCGGTGCACCACGGCATAACTAGATGGCTTGGTGGGGAGTTTTGTAAAAAAATGAAATTCGTGGTTTTTGAGATGTGAGGGTTGGAAAGGCCTACAAATGTTCCAAAATGAATACCATGAAAGTCTTGGTGCACGAAAGTTTTGAGTTGGTTGGGTTTTGCACATGGCCAAGTTTGTCGGTGCACCACGGCATGGGTAGATGGCTTGGTGGTCAGTTTTGTGAAAAAATGAAATTCGTGGTTTTTGAGATGTGAGGGTTGGAATGGCCTACAAATGCCCCCAAATGAATACCTTGAAAGTCTTGGTACACAAAAGTTTTGAGTTTGTTGGGTTTTACACATGGCCAAGTTGGTCGGTGCACCGCGGCATAGCTAGATGGCTTGGTGGGGAGTTTTGTGAAAAAATGAAAATCGTGGTTTTTGAGATGTGAGGGTTGGAATGGCCTACAAATGCCCCCAAATGAATACCATGAAAGTCTTGGTGCGCAAAAGTTTTGAGTTGGTTCGGTTTTGCACATGGCCAAGGTTGTCGGTGGACCACGGCATGGGTAGATGGCTTGGTGGTGAATTTTGTGAAAAAATGAAATTCGTGGTTTTTGAGATGTGAGGGTTGGAATGGCCTACAAATGCCCCCAAATGAATACCTTGAAAGTCTTGGTACACAAAAGTTTTGAGTTTGTTGGGTTTTACACATGGCCAAGTTGGTCGATGCACCGCGGCATAGCTAGATGGCTTGGTGGGGAGTTTTGTGAAAAAATGAAAATCATGGTTTTTGAGATGTGAGGGTTGGAATGGCCTACAAATGCCCCCAAATGAATACCATGAAAGTCTTGGTGCACAAAAGTTTTGAGTTGGTTGGGTTTTGCACATGGCCAAGGTTGTCGGTGCATCATGGCATGGGTAGATGGCTTGGTGGTGAGTTTTGTGAAAAAATGAAATTCGTGGTTTTTGAGATGTGAGGGTTGGAATACGCTACAAATGCCCCCAAATGAATACCATGAAAGTCTTGGTGCACAAAAGTTTTGAGTTGGTTGGGTTTTGCAGATGGCCAAGTTGGTCGGTGCACCGCAGCATAGCTAGATGGCTTGGTGGGGAGTTTTGTGAAAAAATGAAAATCGTCGTTTTTGAGATGTGAGGGTTGGAATGGCCTACAAATGCCCCCAAATGAATACCATGAAAGTCTTGGTGCGCAAAAGTTTTGAGTTGGTTCGGTTTTGCACATGGCCAAGGTTGTCGTTGCACCACGGCATGGGTAGATGGCTTGGTGGTGAGTTTTGTGAAAAAATGAAATTTGTGGTTTTTGAGATGTGAGGGTTGGAATGGCCTACAAATGCCCCCAAATGAATACCTTGAAAGTCTTGGTACACAAAAGTTTTGAGTTTGTTGGGTTTTACACATGGCCAAGTTGGTCGATGCACCGCGGCATACCTAGATGGCTTGGTGGGGAGTTTTGTGAAAAAATGTAATTCGTGGTTTTTGAGATGTGAGGGTTGGAAAGGCCTACAAATGTCCCAAAATGAATACCATGAAAGTCTTGGTGCACGAAAGTTTTGAGTTGGTTGGGTTTTGCACATGGCCAAGGTTGTCGGTGCACCACGGCATGGGTAGATGGCTTGGTGGTGAGTTTTGTGAAAAAATGAAAATCGTGGTTTTTGAGATGTGAGGGTTGGAATGGCCTACAAATGCCCCCAAATGAATACCTTGAAAGTCTTGGTACACAAAAGTTTTGAGTTTGTTGGGTTTTACACATGGCCAAGTTGGTCGATGCACCGCGGCATAGCTAGATGGCTTGCTGGGGAGTTTTGTGAAAAAATGAAATTCGTGGTTTTTGAGATGTGAGGGTTGGAATGGCCTACAAATGCCCCCAAATGAATACCATGAAAGTCTTGGTGCGCAAAAGTTTTGAGTTGGTTGGGTTTTGCACATGGCCAAGTTGGTCGGTGCACCGCGGCATAACTAGATGGCTTGGTGGGGAGTTTTGTGAAAAAATGAAATTCGTGGTTTTTGAGATGTGAGGGTTGGAATGGCATACAAATGCCCCCAAATGAATACCATGAAAGTCTTGGTGCACAGAAGTTTTGAATTGGTTGGGTTTTGCAGATGGCCAAGTTGGTCGGTGCACCGCAGCATAGCTAGATGGCTTGGTGGGGAGTTTTGTGAAAAAATGAAAATCATGGTTTTTGAGATGTGAGGGTTGGAATGGCCTACAAATGCCCCAAAATGAATACCATGAAAGTCTTGGTGCACAAAAGTTTTGAGTTGGTTGGGTTTTGCACATGGCCAATTTGGTCGGTGCACCACAGCATAACTAGATGGCTTGGTGGGGAGTTTTGTGAAAAAATGAAATTCGTGGTTTTTGAGATGTGAGGGTTGGAAAGGCCTACAAATGTCCCAAAATGAATACCATGAAAGTCTTGGTGCACGAAAGTTTTGAGTTGGTTGGGTTTTGCACATGGCCAAGGTTTTCGGTGCACCACGGCATGGGTAGATGGCTTGGTGGTGAGTTTTGTGAAAAAATGAAATTCGTGGTTTTTGAGATGTGAGGGTTGGAATGGCTTACAAATGCCCCCAAATGAATACCATGAAAGTCTTGGTGCATAAAATTTTTAGTTGGTTGGGTTTTGCACATGGCCAATTTGGTCGGTGCACCACGGCATAACTAGATGGCTTGGTGGGGAGTTTTGTGAAAAAATGAAATTTGTGGTTTTTGAGATGTGAGGGTTGGAATGGCCTACAAATGCCCCTAAATGAATACCATGAAAGTCTTGGTGCACAAAAGTTTTGAGTTGGTTGGGTTTTGCACATGGCCAATTTGGTCGGTGCACCGCGGCATAACTAGATGGCTTGGTGGGGAGTTTTGTTAAAAAATGAAATTCGTGGTTTTTGAGATGTGAGGGTTGGAATGGCCTACAAATGCCCCCAAATGAATACCATGAAAGTCTTGGTGCACAAAAGTTTTGAGTTGGTTGGGTTTTACACATGGCGAAGTTGGTCGGTGCACCGCGGCATAGCTAAATGGCATGGTGGGGAGTTTTGTGAAAAAATGAAATTCGTGGTTTTTGAGATGTGCGGGTTGGAATGGCCTACAAATGCCCCCAAATGAATACCATGAAAGTCTTGGTGCACAAAAGTTTTGAGTTGGTTGGGTTTTGCACATGGCCAAGTTGGTCGGTGCACCGCGGCATAGCTAGATGGCTTGGTCGGGAGTTGTGTGAAAAAATGAAATTCATGGTTTTTGAGATGTGAGGGTTGGAGTGGCCTACAAATGCCCCAAATGAATACCATGAAAGTCTTGGTGCACATAAGTTTTGAGTTGGTTGGGTTTTGCACATGGCCAAGTTGGTCGGTGCACCACGGCATGGGTAGATGGCTTAGTGGGGAGTTTTGTGAAAAAATGAAATTCGTGGTTTTTGAGATGTGAGGGTTGGAAAGGCCTACAAATGTCCCAAAATGAATACCATGAAAGTCTTGGTGCACGAAAGTTTTGAGTTGGTTCGGTTTTGCACATGGCCAAGGTTGTCGGTGCACCACGGCATAGGTAGATTGCTTGGTGGGCAGTTTTCTGAAAAAAATGAAATTCATGGTTTTTGAGATGTGAGGGTTGGAATGGCCTACAAATGCCCCCAAATGAATACCATGAAAGTCTTGGTGCGCAAAAGTTTTGAGTTGGTTGGGTTTTGCACATGGCCAAGTTGGTCGGTGCACCGCGGCATAGCAAGATGGCTTGGTGGGGAGTTTTGTGAAAAAATGAAATTCGTGGTTTTTGAGATATGAGGGTTGGAATGGCCTACAAATGCCCCCAAATGAATACCATGAAAGTCTTAGTGCGCAAAAGTTTTGAGTTGGTTGGGTTTTGCACATGGCCAAGTTGGTCGGTGCACCGCCGGCATAGCTAGATGGCTTGGTTGGGAGTTTTGTGAAAAAATGAAATTCGTGGTTTTTGAGATGTGAGGGTTGGAATGGCCTACAAATGCCCCCAAATGAATACCATGAAAGTCTTGGTGCACAAAAGTTTTGAGTTGGTTGGGTTTTGCACATGGCCAAGTTGGTCGGTGCACCGCGGCATAGCTAGATGGCTTGGTCGGGAGTTTTGTGAAAAAATGAAATTCATGGTTTTTGAGATGTGAGGGTTGGAGTGGCCTACAAATGCCCCCAAATGAATACCATGAAAGTCTTGGTGCACATAAGTTTTGAGTTGGTTGGGTTTTGCACATGGCCAAGTTGGTCGGTGCACCACGGCATGGGTAGATGGCTTAGTGGGGAGTTTTGTGAAAAAATGAAATTCGTGGTTTTTGAGATGTGAGGGTTGGAAAGGCCTACAAATGTCCCAAAATGAATACCATGAAAGTCTTGGTGCACGAAAGTTTTGAGTTGGTTGGGTTTTGAACATGGCCAAGTTGGTCGGTGTACCGCGGCATAGCTAGATGGCTTGGTAGGGAGTTTTGTGAAAAAATGAAATTCGTGGTTTTTGAGATGTGAGGGTTGGAATGGCCTACAAATGCCCCCAAATGAATACCATGAAAGTCTTGGTGCACAAAAGTTTTGAGTTGGTTGGGTTTTGCACATGGCCAAGTTGGTCGGTGCACCGCGGCATAGCTAGATGGCTTGGTCGGGAGTTTTGTGAAAAAATGAAATTCATGGTTTTTGAGATGTGAGGGTTGGAGTGGCCTACAAATGCCCCCAAATGAATACCATGAAAGTCTTGGTGCACATAAGTTTTGAGTTGGTTCGGTTTTGCACATGGCCAAGGTTGTCGGTGCACCACGGCATAGGTAGATTGCTTGGTGGTGAGTTTTCTGAAAAAATGAAATTCGTGGTTTTTGAGATGTGAGGGTTGGAATGGCCTACAAATGCCCCCAAATGAATACCATGAAAGTCTTGGTGCGCAAAAGTTTTGAGTTGGTTGGGTTTTGAACATGGCCAAGTTGGTCGGTGTACCGCGGCATAGCTAGATGGCTTGGTAGGGAGTTTTGTGAAAAAATGAAATTCGTGGTTTTTGAGATGTGAGGGTTGGAATGGCCTACAAATGCCCCCAAATGAATACCATGAAAGTCTTGGTGTGCAAAAGTTTTGAGTTGGTTGGGTTTTGCACATGGCCAAGTTGGTCGGTGCACCGCGGCATAGCTAGATGGCTTGGTGGGGAGTTTTGGGAAAAAATGAAATTCGTGGTTTTTGAGATGTGAGGGTTGGAATGGCCTACAAATGTTCCAAAATGAATACCATGAAAGTCTTGGTGCACGAAAGTTTTGAGTTGGTTGGGTTTTGCACATGGCCAAGGTTGTCGGTGCACCACGGCATGGGTAGATGGCTTGGTGGTGAGTTTTGTGAAAAAATGAAATTCGTGGTTTTTGAGATGTGAGGGTTGGAATGGCCTACAAATGCCCCCAAATGAAGACCTTGAAAGTCTTGGTGCACAAAAGTTTTGAGTTGGTTGGGTTTTGCACATGGCCAAGTTGGTCGGTGCACCGCGGCATAGCTAGATGGCTTGGTGGGGAGTTTTGTGAAAAAATGAAATTCGTGGTTTTTGAGATGTGAGGGTTGGAAAGGCCTACAAATGTCCCAAAATGAATACCATGAAAGTCTTGGTGCACGAAAGTTTTGAGTTGGTTGGGTTTTGCACATGGCCAAGGTTGTCGGTGCACCACGGCATGGGTAGATGGCTTGGTGGTGAGTTTTGTGAAAAAATGAAATTCGTGGTTTTTGAGATGTGAGGGTTGGAATGGCCTACAGATGCCCCCAAATGAATACCTTGAAAGTCTTGGTACACAAAAGTTTTGAGTTTGTTGGGTTTTACACATGGCCAAGTTGGTCGGTGCACCGCGGCATAGCTAGATGGCTTGGTGGGGAGTTTTGTGAAAAAATGAAATTTGTGGTTTTTGAGATGTGAGGGTTGGAATGGCCTACAAATGCCCCTAAATGAATACCATGAAAGTCTTGGTGCACAAAAGTTTTGAGTTGGTTGGGTTATGCACATGGCCAATTTGGTCGGTGCACCGCGGCATAACTAGATGGCTTGGTGGGGAGTTTTGTGAAATAATGAAATTCATGCTTTTTGAGATGTGAGGGTTGGAATGGCCTACAAATGCCCCCAAATGAATACCATGAAAGTCTTGGTGCACAAAAGTTTTGAGTTGGTTGGGTTTTGCACATGGCCAATTTGGTCGGTGCACCACGGCATAACTAGATGGCTTGGTGGGGAGTTTTGTGAAAAAATTAAATTCGTGGTTTTTGAGATGTGAGGGTTGGAATGACCTACAAATGCACCCAAATGAATACCATGAAAGTCTTGGTGCACAAAAGTTTTGAGTTGGTTGGGTTTTACACATGGCGAAGTTGGTCGGTGCACCGCGGCATAGCTAAATGGCATGGTGGGGAGTTTTGTGAAAAAATGAAATTCGTGGTTTTTGAGATGTGAGGGTTGGAATGGCCTACAAATGCCCCCAAATGAATACCATGAAAGTCTTGGTGCACAAAAGTTTTGAGTTGGTTGGGTTTTGCACATGGCCAAGTTGGTCGGTGCACCACGGCATAGCTAGATGGCTTGGTCGGGAGTTTTGTGAAAAAATGAAATTTATGGTTTTTGAGATGTGAGGGTTGGAGTGGCCTACAAATGCCCCCAAATGAATACCATGAAAGTCTTGGTGCACATAAGTTTTGAGTTGGTTGGGTTTTGCACATGGCCAAGTTGGTCGGTGCACCAAGGCATGGCTAGATGGCTCAGTGGGGAGTTTTGTGAAAAAATACAATTCGTGGTTTTTGAGATGTGAGGGTTGGAATGGCCTACAAATGTCCCAAAATGAATACCATGAAAGTCTTGGTGCACGAAAGTTTTGAGTTGGTTGGGTTTTGCACATGGCCAAGGTTGTCGGTGCACCACGGCATAGGTAGATTGCTTGGTGGGGAGTTTTCTGAAAAAATGAAATTCGTGGTTTTTGAGATGTGAGGGTTGGAATGGCCTACAAATGCCCCCAAATGAATACCATGAAAGTCTTGGTGCGCAAAAGTTTTGAGTTGGTTGGGTTTTGCACATGGCCAACTTGGTCGGTGCACCGCGGCATAGCTAGATGGCTTGGTGGGGAGTTTTGTGAAAAAATGAAATTCGTGGTTTTTGAGGTGTGAGGGTTGGAATGGCCTACAAATGCCCCCAAATGAATACCATGAGAGTCTTGGTGCGCAAAAGGTTTGAGTTGGTTGGGTTTTGCACATGGCCAAGTTGGTCGGTGCACCGCGGCATAACTAGATGGCTTGGTGGGGAGTTTTGTGAAAAAATGAAATTCGTGGTTTTTGAGATGTGAGGGTTGGAATGGCCTACAAATGCCCCCAAATGAATACCATGAAAGTCTTGGAGCACAAAAGTTTTGAGTTGGTTGGGTTTTGCAGATGGCCAAGTTGGTCGGTGCACCGCAGCATAGCTAGATGGCTTGGTGGGGAGTTTTGTGAAAAAATGAAAATCGTGGTTTTTGAGATGTGAGGGTTGGAATGGCTTACAAATGCCCCCAAATGAATACCATGAAAGTCTTGGTGCCCAAAAGTTTTGAGTTGGTTGGGTTTTGCACATGGCCAATTTGGTCGGTGCACCACGGCATAACTAGATGGCTTGGTGGGGAGTTTTGTGAAAAAATGAAATTCGTGGTTTTTGAGATGTGAGGGTTGGAAAGGCCTACAAATGTCCCAAAATGAATACCATGAAAGTCTTGGTGCACGAAAGTTTTGAGTTGGTTGGGTTTTGCACATGGCCAAGGTTGTCGGTGCACCACGGCATGGGTAGATGGCTTGGTGGTGAGTTTTGTGAAAAAATGAAATTCGTGGTTTTTGAGATGTGAGGGTTGGAATGGCCTACAAATGCCCCCAAATGAATACCATGAAAGTCTTGGTGCGTAAAAGTTTTGAGTTGGTTGGGTTTTGCACATGGCCAATTTGGTCGGTGCACCACGGCATAACTAGATGGCTTGGTGGGGAGTTTTGTGAAAAAATGAAATTCGTGGTTTTTGAGATGTGAGGGTTGGAAAGGCCTACAAATGTCCCAAAATGAATACCATGAAAGTCTTGGTGCACGAAAGTTTTGAGTTGGTTGGGTTTTGCACATGGCCAAGGTTGTCGGTGCACCACGGCATGGGTAGATGGCTTGGTGGTGAGTTTTGTGAAAAAATGAAATTCGTGGTTTTTGAGATGTGAGGGTTGGAATGGCCTACAAATGCCCCCAAATGAATACCTTGAAAGTCTTGGTACACAAAAGTTTTGATTTTGTTGGGTTTTACACATGGCCAAGTTGGTCGGTGCACCGCGGCATAGCTAGATGGCTTGGTGGGGAGTTTTGTGAAAAAATGAAATTTGTGGTTTTTGAGATGTGAGGGTTGGAATGGCCTACAAATGCCCCTAAATGAATACCATGAAATTCTTGGTACACAAAAGTTTTGAGTTGGTTGGGTTTTGCACATGGCCAAGTTGGTCGGTGCACCGCGGCATAGCTAGATGGCTTGGTGGGGAGTTTTGTGAAAAAATGAAATTTGTGGTTTTTGAGATGTGAGGGTTGGAATGGCCTACAAATGCCCCTAAATGAATACCATGAAATTCTTGGTACACAAAAGTTTTGAGTTGGTTGGGTTTTGCACATGGCCAAGTTGGTCGGTGCACCGCGGCATAGCTAGATGGCTTGGTGGGGAGTTTTGTGAAAAAATGAAATTCGTGGTTTTTGAGATGTGAGGGTTGGAATGGCCTACAAATGCCCCCAAATGATCCTATAGATCTATTGTGATCTGGAAACTTTAGAACTGAAATAATGGAAACAGCAACTCTAATTGCCATCTCTATATCTGGTTTACTTGTAAGTTTTACTGGGTATGCCTTATATACTGCCTTTGGGCAACCCTCCCAACAACTAAGAGATCCATTTGAAGAACATGGGGACTAGTTGAAGTAATGCGCCCTCCCTATTGGGGGCTCATTACTTCAATTAAGATAATAAAAAATTATTTGACCTTTTTCGTCAGAACTTTAGGAGGTTCTCTAAAAAAAATCGCGAAAAAAATAATTCCTAAAGTTGAGACTAAGAGGAATGTATAAACCAAAGCTTCCATAAATTTAATCGTGGTTTACAATTATAGCTTTCATACCTGTTTCTTGGGGTGGGGCTCTTTTCGAAAAGAAAAAAAAGAATAAATGCAATGATTCCAATCAAGATTTATCTAGTTCTTTATATGAAATTCAAAATTATAAAAAAGTAGAAAAGAACAAAAGAATGTTATACTACCTGTCTTCTTGTAGTTGGATCTCCAAGTTTTTGGAATGCTCCAAATTCTACTTGAGCATCTAAATCTGGGTCGATACCAGCAAAAACATCTCTGAACAAAGTTCTAGAACCATGCCAAATGTGCCCGAAAAAGAATAGCAGAGCAAATGAAGCATGCCCAAAAGTAAACCAACCCCTTGGACTGCTACGAAAAACACCATCTGATTTCAAAGTAGCACGATCTAATTCAAAAATTTCACCCAATTGAGCACGTCTAGCATATTTTTTCACAGTAGCGGGATCACTATAACTTACTCCATTAAGCTCACCACCATAGAACTCAACAGTTACACCTACTTGTTCGACACTATATTTCGATTCTGCTCTTCGAAAAGGAACATCGGCTCTAACAATTTCGTCCCCATCTACTAAAACAACTGGAAATGTTTCAAAAAAAGTAGGCATACGACGTACAAAAAGCTCATGTCCTTCTTTATCTCGAAAAATGGGATGTCCTAACCAACCGACGGCTATTCCATCTCCATTGTCCATTGAACCAGCTCTAAATAACCCCCCTTTTGCTGGATTATTTCCGATGTAATCATAAAAAGCTAATTTTTCAGGAATTTTAGACCAAGCTTCTGATAAATTTTGATTTTCGGCTAGCCCAGCACCAACTCTTCGATATATTTCTTGCTGGAAGTATCCCTGATCCCATTGATACCGAGTAGGACCAAATAATTCAATGGGGGTTGTTGCTGAACCATACCACATAGTTCCAGCAACGACAAAAGCTGCAAAAAAGACAGCAGCAATACTGCTAGAAAGGACAGTTTCAATATTTCCCATACGTAATCCTTTATACAGACGTTGGGGTGGACGCACACTAAGATGGAAAAGACCCGCTAATATGCCCAACGTTCCTGCCGCAATATGATGAGAAGCTATCCCCCCCGGAACAAAAGGATCAAAACCTTCCACACCCCACGCGGGATTTACGGATTGTATCCTTCCAGTTAGTCCATAAGGATCAGACACCCATATTCCGGGACCATACAATCCTATTACATGAAATGCGCCAAAACCAAAACAAGCCACCCCTGCAAGAAATAAATGAATTCCAAAAATTTTTGGCAAATCCAAAGAAGGTTTTCCAGTACGTTCATCACAAAAGATTTCTAGATCCCAATAAACCCAATGCCAAATAGCCGCTAAAAAGCACAAGCCTGAAAACACTATATGTGCTCCGGCCACACCTTCGTAACTCCAAATACCCGGATTCGTTATAGCCCCTCCTGTGATATTCCAACCGCCCCACGAATTAGTTATTCCTAAACGAGTCATGAAAGGTATAACGAACATACCCTGTCTCCACATTGGATCAAGAACAGGATCAGAGGGATCAAAAACTGCTAATTCATATAGAGCCATCGAACCGGCCCAACCAGCAACTAGAGTTGTGTGCATTATATGAACAGAAACCAAACGGCCTGGATCATTTAAAACAACAGTATGAACACGATACCAAGGTAAACCCATGAAAAAATACCCCTTCAACAAAAAATAGACACTATGTAACTTTATTGCACTGGAAAAAAATGAATATAGCCTTTCAGTAGATTCTCTTGGAAAATGGAACAATCATATTTGTCGAAATCAAAGAAAAAGATTTATTCTATACCGGATAAGTAACAATACGCAATGGTGGGGAGACGAAAGGGGTTGACAACTTTCTCTATGACTATTTAAATAAGTAAATGCAGACATATTCGCTTATCACTCCAATGACCCATTTATAACAACTCGACTTTATTTAGTCTTCTTTTTTATAAAAAAAAGCAATATTAATATAAAATCAAGTAAATCTTTTTTAACACGATAAGCTAATTCTTACGTTTCCACACTAAAGTGAGATATATGACTTTATTATTTGTCCATTTTATGCCCATTGGTGTTCCAAGAGTACCCTTTCGAACCCCCGGGGATAAAGATGCATCTTGGGTTGATATATAGTGCGACTTGTCAGATATAGTAGGTTATATGGGATTTACCCGTTTTCTCCCCCGATCGAGATATCCCCGCTTTCACCCCCAAAAGAGAATGATGAAATCATAAAGATAAAAAAATGGGGCGCGTGAAGTGTAATGAAGTACTATTCTATCGATTTTTTCATTTTTAGATAAAATTTCCAGATTATTACTCGAAATTATGAATAATTTATGGTTGGCTTAATTGGACCAATAAAATCAAGTACCCAGGCTCTGTGTAGAAAAAACCAATTGGTAATATTTCTACGATCGCTACTTCTATCATATCTATATATTGTATTTTACAGAAAACATTAATAAATTCAGAAAAGGAAGAAGTTCTAACAAAAATACATAGTTTTGGACTATTTGTTCTATATGTGCAAATCCAAATCGGGCAGATCTTTACTCAGAGTAGAAAAGAAACCTAAAAGAATTGAAAAAGTCCATTCAGAAACAAGAAAATTACATTGTGATTCGGCTTCGATCTCGATGAAAGCAATACATCAATGAGAAGATAGTTCACTAAATTAAGTATATTCTTCTTCTTTTTTAGTTCGAAGAAATCCATTAGAAAAAGAGAAAGATTAAAATCGACACATTGATTCCTTTTTTGCTTATATAATTTTTGATGAACTGTATGCATCAAAAGGTGCATGTACGGCTTTTAAGGAAAAAATGGAATCCTAATCAATCGACTTTATCGAGAAAGATTACTTTCTTTAGGTCAAGATGTTGATAGTGAAATATCGAATCAACTTATTAGTATTATGATATATCTGAGCATAGAGAAAGAGAATAAAGAATTGTCTCTGTTTATAAACTCTCCGGGGGGTGGGTAATACCTGGAATAGCTATTTATGATACTATGCAATTTGTACAACCAGATGTATAGACAGTATGTCTGGGATTAGCTGCTTCAATGGGATCCTTTCTTTTGGCAGGAGGCACAATTACCAAACGTCTTGCATTTCCTCACGCTTGGCGCCAATGATTCTTTTCTTTGAGAATATATAGAATAGATATCATCTATATATACTATACCTTCGCCATAAAAACCAAAGTAATAATAGCATGGTATTTTGAATTCCATATGCAATTTTTTTGAATCATTTAATTATATATAGAAAGAGTAGTATGAAAAAGAGGGTATTTTCAATTTTATCTGATCTATAAGAAACCTAGTTTCATTTTAGTAGTGTCGCATACTTTTTTGTTTTTTTTCATACCAGAAAGCTTGTAACAATTTTTATTTGAATCAGAAGAAAACTTAATATATGAAAAAAAAAGAAACTTTTGGATTGTTGAATACCAAAATGATATAAAAAACAACGGAACCATCGTAGTATTTAAAAATAGATTCAAAAAGAAAGTTGGTTATTCTATTGTTTATTATTTAAGGATCCGGATCCAAAAGACCTAGTAGATTTTGTACTTCTTTTTTCTTTGATAGAAAAAAAGAAATTTGTAAATGTAGAAACAAAATTCATCGAAGAAAATACTCTACTCTATCCATAGAGGAAAAAATGAATTGCATAAGTACAAAAGCCGTATGCATCAATACGCAGAAAATGCTTGTACGGTTATTGAATATACTTTTTGCCCTTTATCTTATTTGTCTTTGTCCCTTTTCTGTTACCTTTATTTTGGGAATAAAGACAATCTTTAGCAATCTACTAATATAGTAAAAAGAATTCTAAAAAGATTTATCAAGATAAGGGAAATACTACTTAAGTGATATAATCAGGGTAATGATCCACCAACCTGCTAGTTCTTTTTATGAGGCACAAGCGGGAGAATTTGTCCTGGAAGCAGAAGAGCTACTGAAAATGCGTGAAACTATCACAAGGGTTTATGTACAAAGAACGGGCAAACCTTTATGGGTTATATCGGAAAGACATGGAAAGGGATGTTTTTATGTCAGCAGCAGAAGCCCAAGCTCATGGAATTGTAGATCTTGTAGCAGTTGAATAAAAAATTGGTGGCAAAGGTTATTCTAATTAAATACAAGATTGGAAATTTAATTTTTTACTCTATCTTACTTTACATTTTAAAATAAAATCTCTAAGAGTTAATCTATTAATATATTATATATAATTAATATAGGCTATAAATAAGGAATATAGAATATATAAATAAGGAATATAGAATATAAGTAATTCACGGTTAGGATAGATCTAAACCTGCTCATTATACAAAAATATAGATATATATAGTACGACTTACCATGCCAACTATGAAACAACTTATTAGAAACACAAGACAGCCAATCCGAAACGTCACAAAATCCCCAGCTCTTCGGGGATGCCCTCAACGTCGAGGAACGTGTACCAGGGTGTATGTGCGACTTGTTCAGCTTAAATACTAAGAAAAAACAAATTAAAATTTTTCAGTATTGGTAATCAGTTAAGATAGTGTGAATGCAAAAACTACATTCACACTATCTTAACTTAATATATAATTCTTTTCTATATAATTATATAATTCTTTACATTCTTCTATCTTGTATAAAATTTATGGTTTCGATTGGTGCAAAACCAATAATACACATTTGCAATTTCATATGAGAAGGACTTTCCCATCGGTAACAAAAAAAAGTTACCCGTTAAGCGGAGAAAATACTATTTCAACTAAAAATAAAGTATGTCCTTAATGAATGTATTTTGATGGATTTTGTAAGAATGGAATAAGAGGATCAGCTACCCAGCAAATTTTCATAATTAAATATCGTTACTATATAATTAGATTTGGTTGTGAAAAAACCTACTTACTACATATTGCATGGGTAGAGCCACAGAGTGTGAACTGTACAAGTTAACAATAACATTCATTAAATGAATCAAAAATGAAAATAAAAAGGCTCCGGTGTATAGAGAGGACCTGGTCATTTCTAAAAAAAATCATAGAAACAAAGGAACCCACCAATTCATTATAAAAATATGTGTCCTATTTCATTTACTATTTTTATTTTATTTGATATCTAGTATCTATACAATTTCTGATTTTGAGGTTAAATGTTTAATATAAAAAATCGTGGTTGGGGCGGTTATAGTAGCAAGAGCCGTTGGAATTTTTTTTTATACATCGGAAGAATCCATTTTTGTTATTTATAGACTAGGAAGAAAAAAAGATTAACTGAAAAATTAAAAAGTTATTCCTGAAAATATCATTTATTAAATGACCAGAATTAAACGAGGATATATAGCTCACAAACGGAGGACAAAAATTCGTTTATTCGTATCAAGTTTTCGCGGAGCTCATTCAAGACTTACCCGAACTATTACTCAACAGAAATTGAAAGCTTTAGTTTCGGCTCATCGGGATAGAGATAGGAAAAAAAGAGATTTTCGTGGTTTATGGATTAGTCGAATAAATGCAGTAATTCGCGAGAATCAAAAAGTATCTTATATTTATAATAATTTAATGAATAGTCTATACACCAAGCAATTGCTTCTTAATCGTAAAATAGTTGCACAAATTGCTATATTAAAAGAGAATTGTCTTTTTATGATTGCCGATAATATCATAAAAACTTAAAACCCCTTATTTACTGCAGGAAGGTATAGACTAGAAATTTGTTTATTTTGATAGCTTTATCATACGATAAAGCTATCAAAATAAACAACCATGCTTAAAAAATTATTCTTCCTTACCTATTATCTTTTTTATTCCAACAAAAAAATCAAATGGAATTATCCTAATTTTGAACAAAACATCAATCCATGTTTAATTCGAATCTAAATTCAAATTGGATTTCGAATTTTTAATTTCTATTTTTTTTTCTTAAAGGTGTAATTTTAGCAGTCGACTCGCTTTTTTCAAATTGTTTTTTGTTATTAAGAAAAGGTAACGAAGATAAAATACGAGCTTGTTTTATAGCAACAGTAATTAATCGTTGTTGTTTTAAGGTCAATCTATTTACACGTCTAGATAATATTTTTCCTTGTTCACTAATAAATCGACAAATTAAACCCATGTTTTTATAATCAATTCGGTCCCCCGATTGAATCGGGGGCAAACGTCTACGAAAAGATCGCTTGGATTTAATAAAGAGTCGCTTAGGTTTTTCCATAGTTTATTTATTCCTATTCCAAAAATAACATTGATTTAAATAAATATAATTATAATAAAGGATTTGTATTTTTTTTCTTCTTTAGCATATGTTGTTATATAACGACGGGGACATCATTTTCTCAATTCCAATCGACTAGGCGTATTGTGTCGATTCTTGTTAGTAATCTATCTAGAAATACCGCTTTATTCCTTATTTAGACTCTATTTATCACAACCAGTACCTTCCAAAAGAACACTTACTCGGATATCTTTACCCTTGGACATGACCCTCCTTTGGGTTTTTAATTCACTTATAACTCTTTTCGGATTCGAATCTAAGAATCTAAGAAAAAGATGAAAACAACTAAGATAAGATAAAAAAGAAGAATTCGAAAAATTATGAAAGATTTCGTTCCAATTTAATTGAATCTAGTACAAAAAAGATAGTACAAAAAGAATACAAGGATCTGTAACTATATTTCGTTTCAAATTGCCAGTATTTTCGTTTTTTTAAATTATTTTTTATGATATTGTTGCCCCAACCTATGGATTTCTGCTTTCACTTTCTTTTTCATAGGAATTGAATTAATAATTCAATTCCATTGAAGCCTGGACCAGATCCCGATCCCGAGTGTCACTCCGAATTTCAATGAGGCCAATTTAATCTTTCGTCTTTATCTTTCCTAAAAAAAAAGAAGAGTAGGTTAATTACACATATTTAATATATAATTGGACCTTTCATCTTCTTCACCCCTTCCCGTGTCAATAACTAAAATTAAAAAAAGGGGAATATCAATGCATCTGGAAAAAAACGATTGATCTCTATCAATAGACCCGCCAAAGCCCCGAACCATAAAGTACTTACTACTGGTGCCACGGAAAGATATGTTTTTAGATCTCGCATTTCAAATCCTCCTTTCTTTTTATTATTTAAGTATTTTTTCTCTGTTGATATATATCAACAGAGAAAAATGTGGAAAACAAGACAAAGATTCTTTACAATAACACTATAAACAAATGGAAAAGGGATGTAGCGCAGCTTGGTAGCGCGTTTGTTTTGGGTACAAAATGTCACGGGTTCAAATCCTGTCATCCCTTTCCCTAACAATTACTTATTCTATGATATTCCGTATTCTATAATATTGCATATTCTATGAGATGAGCAATAAACCAGGAACCTGTGAAGACGAATTCCAATTGAACATACATACTGAATATCTATATGCAAAATGGATTTGGATCATATAATTTATGAAAACAAAACGCTCTTAGTTCAGTTCGGCAGAACGCGGGTCTCCAAAACCCGATGTCGTAGGTTCAAATCCTACAGAGCGTGATTCTAGTATTATTCACCTGATAATTACACTGAAATAATTGAACATTCAAAAGAAAGTCTGAATTTTATCCTTGTCGATTAGGATTAAACTAAATAAATAGGGAATCACAAAAAAAGAGACATTAATGAATCAAAGATCCAACTGATCACCTCGTCGGTATTGTAAATATGCAGTTACAAATAATCCAGCCAAAGTAATAGGAATTAAACTTAACACGATTCCAAATAGAAAACTTCAATCATTTTTATTTGTTCGAAAAGTAAAAAGAAAGGTAATATAATATCTAGCCTTAAACATAAATCTGTATTGATCATAAATCTCAATGATCGAGAATTGTAAATTGACATAGTAAGAAATTCTAGAATGTCTTATACCAAAATTTACTATTCCTCTCAAAATTACAAATCAAATAAGTCGTATTTTACTAAGACCAATAAATAGAGACGAGGTTATAATTAAAACCGATAGTAAAAAACCGAAATAACTAGTGATAGTGGGCATATAGAAACTAAATGAAATATGTTCGTTCTTTTTAAGAATAATAATTGTGGAATAAAAAACCCCAGAATTTTACTTGTTTCTAAAGTAATTTTCATCAACTGGTGCTACTGAAATGTAAACCTTTAGGGGGAATTCATCCAATTGCTTCCAGCTTTAAAAAAAAGATCTATAATATTTTTCCCTACTTACCGCCGTATCTAAAAAATCTTGTTTTTTTGAACATAAAGAAATAAAGAAGCCATTGCAATTGCCGGAAATACTAGACCCACTAAAGGAACAAAAATGGAAGGAAAGTTTATCATAAATAAGGGTACCTCGATTTACTATTTGTACTATATCTATTTTTATTTTTGTCGATTTTTATTCTTATTTTTATTAAAAAAGACAGTCTATAATCACTATAATTCCTATATCTTTATACTTAGTATATAGGAATTCTAGTGATTATAGCTAAGCCGATATATATCAGAATATACCCTTTTATGATTCTTAGTATTTTTTTATTATTCTTTTATTTTATTACTTTGATCCTGTATGTTTTGATTTTGTATTTCAATTCCATAATTTCTTTCCTTTTTAGTCAAAGAAAAGAAATTATGGAATTGCAGTAACTCAGTTACAACTCCCTTTAAAAGATTACGCGGTACGATTGAATCAATTAAACCCTTATGGAATAAAGATTCAGCTACTTGTGAATCTTTGGGCACTGTCTTATTCAATGTTTGTTCAATTACTCTTTTACCAGCAAATGCAATATAAGCGTTTGGTTCGCCAATAATGATATCCCCCAACATGCCAAAACTAGTTGTCACCCCACCCGTAGTAGGAGATGTAAGTATCGATACATAGAATAATTTTTGAATTGTTTGATAATAATATAAAGCAGAAGAAATTTTAGCCATTTGCATCAAGCTCAAACTTCCTTCTTGCATACGCGCTCCTCCAGACGAACATACGAGAATAAGAGGTAAAAGTTGATTAGTAGCATATTCTACCAAACGGGTGATTTTCTCACCTACTACGGATCCCATGCTACCTCCCATAAACTTAAAATCCATAATACCAATTGCTACAGGAATACCATTTACTTGACCTGTCCCTGTTTGAACAACCTCAGTTAATCCTGTTTTTCTTTGATAAGAATCAATACGATCTTTATAAGGTTCTTCTTCTGAATGAAATTCAATGGGATCCAGAGAAACCATGTCTTCATCCATAGGATTCCAAGTACCCGAATCAATCGAAAATTCGATTCTATCTGAACTGTCCATTTTCAAATGATATCCACAGTATTCACAAATATTCCTTTTTGATTTCCAAAATTTTTTATAATTTAATTCATAACAATTTTCGCATTCAATCCACAAATGCGTCAATTTTTCACTTTCATGGAGATTCTTATAATTTTCTCCTAGAGTGGAATCACTATCATTTGTATCATTCGTACTAGTTATTAAACTAAAACTAGAATTCTCACTTTCACTACAATTTCTGACCTTACCTAAAAAGTAACTATAAAAATAACTGTCATTATATTCGACTATATTACCAAAAATGCAACTATCAACACAGATTTGAGAATGAAAATAACTATCAATGCAACTATTAATATAATTGTTCCAACTAAAAGGAGTATCATACATGGAATGATCGTAATCACTCTTAATAACAGTATTCAGATAGCTAGAAAAAAAATTTTCTTGTTCACTTAGAAAAGAATGATTGTTGTTAATCTCCAAAGTTTTATTTTCAATATCTAAATATATGGAATAACTGTTCTTCTTATTATCCCTAACTAAAAAAGTTTTATCAGATAGGAAATCCTGTATGTTATCGACACCTACTAAATAATCAAAAGAATTATAACTAGAATTATCACGATCATCCCACCTCTGAATTTTTTTATCTATATCAGTTAAAATTTTGGGTTCTTCGCTTAGACTGGTATTCTCAATAGGACCAAGACTCTCCATTGATTTACTTAATTCACACCTGTATTCGAACTTCCTATTAAGTAACTTAGAATTGAACCACCATTTTTCCATAGAGTTTTTTCCTGTATTTCCATAAAAATATAAAAAATGTATAGTCATTGGATGAAAAATCAAATAATAGAAATATTCCATTTTGAATATTCTATCTCATTTATTTACTATCAAAAAAAAGTATATAAATCAAATAACTAGAATTAATAACTGAAAAAAATAAAGAGCGAGTCAGTATTAAAAAGAAATAAGAATAAAATAAGAAGAAATATGAAATAAAAAAATCACCTCATAGGGGGGAATCTATTTAAAAGTCCAATTACTATATTTAGTTACTCTTTTTTTTCCTATATTCTCTCTTTTATCTCTATACAATTTTTCATTTTTTTTGAAGATTTATGGAAATTTCATGAATTGTCTGACTATATAAAATTGCATTCTATGATTCTATATAAACAACAAGAAATAAAAAAATGAAGTATGAATATAACAAGAGAGCGGGGAGTTTTGTAAATCTATATACAAATAATCTACACCCCCTTTTTGATTTCATTAATTGAATTTCGTTTGTTGATTCGAGCTAAGTTCTATAAAAACACCTGCCTTTTTTGAAATATGCTGAACAGTTCCTGTAGGTTAAGCGCCCCTTGTCAAGGAAATGAAAGAATAACAGGAATATTGAAATAGGTTTAATTCTTTATAGGATCCACTTTCTGAAGATATCTTCCCTCTCTTTGGGGTCGAACATCCCTTAGCAACAATTCGATAAACAGCTCTTTGGGATAGATATAGATACCCCCCCTCCAAACGTACAGGAAATTTTTATCCCCGTACAGCTCGAGAATATCAAAAATTCTATGTATTTCGAAAATTATGATGTAAAATAGAGCAATAAAATCATCAAATCAATTAAACAATGACTGAAGTATTTTTCTTTCGTATTTTCTTTCTAAAAAAAAACTCTTCCTATTTGTACCTCCATAACACTCAATTTGAAAAATTCTCAAAAAACTAAAAAGAAAACCAAGCAGCAGCTATTTCATTTATTGAGTGGTCTCTACTCCTCTTTCTTGCCCGTATTTCGTTTCTTTATCATTCATTTCTTTTTTCTAAAATTTTTGATAATAGAATTGATGATACAATTTGAAAATGGTATTTCCTTAATTCCCTGATTTTTTAGATTTTCTTTGAATCTTTGGGTTTAGACATTACTCCAGGAATCTTCAATTTTTTAAAAAAATGGGAGCAACATACCTGTTTTTCTCTGAAAGAATCATAAAAAAAGTTAATTCCTGCGGATAAACTTTTTGATAAAAAAGCAATTTTACAAATTTCAACCATTTTTTTTGAACCTGGCTGAAATAAGATCCTTTCTATTTTTATAAAATAAACAGACTTATGAACTTTTTAGAATTTATTAAATTTTAGATACTTGCTCCCGAGAAATGAATAAATTCGAGTTCCATCATGTACTATTTACATCATTAATCCCTTTCCTGTCCCAAAAACAAAAAAAGGGGTCTAGTGGAACAGAACAAATGATGTCAAGTCAAGATCATGTTCGTTTGTAAAATACTAGAAAAAATGGCGGATATCAAAATCCACCCCTAATTTAATCATGTCTTTCAAGCCGCACGTTGGTTTTTACCACATCGTTTCAAACGAAGTTTTACTCTAACATTCCCTTAGCTTAGATCCAGTATGTAATTATCGAATCGTGAATAGTGATTGATTCATTCGCTACATAAGAATCTATCCTTTTTTTTACGTTTCGGTTTTTCTTATATATAATGAAAACCTTTTTAAAAGTAAAGACATAAATGAAAATGAACTTGATATTCTAGCAATATATTTTCTACTCTATTCTATTTTTATAATTTGTAAAGTAGAAAAATGGTAATTTTTTTTTCAAAAAAAGGAGGGTGCCTTTTAATTATGCGATACAATCTGTATTCAAATATGATATACATCCTAAATAGATATGCTCTGGGATGGAAGGATTCGAACCTCCGAATAGCGGGACCAAAACCCGTTGCCTTACCGCTTGGCCACGCCCCATTTTCCATTTTACATTAATAAAGACTATTATTGATATTGGTTGTTCGTCAATTCCAGTTCAAAAATTTCTATAAAAAAAAAAATTTGCGACTAGTATTTTATATGCGTATCTACATATCTATCTATATCTATAAATGGATATAGATAGATAGGATAAAACTAAATTTATTGATCATTACATACAATTCAATTAAGATATTATATAGAAGGAAGTATGATTTCTTCAATTTTTTTGATTTCAGAATAAAAAATATTTTGAAACTGGAAAAGTTCAAATAAAAGAAGGATTCTCGAGATTCTTATCTTATTTGATTCATTTTTTTACTTTTATTCATAACTCTTTATTTTCCTTTTTATTGTATTATGTATATAATGCAATAAAATTGAAAATTAGAATGAAAAAAAAAAAACAAAAATAACTTTTATTTTTTTTAAAGAACAAAATGTTTGTTATGCTTAATATCTTTAGTTGGATCTGTATTTGTATTCACTCCGTCCTTTATTCCAGTAGTTTTTTTTTGGAGAAATTGCCCGAAGCCTACGCTTTCTTGAATCCAATTGTGGATATTATGCCAGTAATACCCGTACTATTTTTTCTTTTAGCTTTTGTTTGGCAAGCTGCTGTAAGTTTTCGATGATATTTTTAATTTGAATAATGTCGTAAAAAAATTCAGAATTTATCAGAAAACTAAAACTCGAACATTTTAACAATTTATAAGATCAGATAAGTCTTACAGTGTGACTTCTGGATTCCAATATTGAAATTTTTCAATATATAGGAAAAAAAGGGACCTTCTCATCATTTACGTTTTTTGAATTGAAAAAACCTAATCCGATTATTCGATTGGAACCCCTCACCAATCGAATACCTAGATTACAGAAAAAAAGGATTTTTGGCCAAAAGAATTATTGATAATTTGTAATAAAATAATCTACTCTTACTATCAATTCATTTTCGAAACTCATATATATATATATATATATATATCTCCTCATATCCTAAAAAAACTTCATTTTTTAGAAACTTAGTATCTTAGTATTAAAAGAAACAAAATATGTTGTAATATAAGAGAATCTATTCTCTTTCTTTGTCGTTTTTTAATTATCTTGGAGATTTCATAATGCTTACTCTAAAACTTTTTGTTTATACGGTAGTGATCTTTTTCGTTTCTCTTTTCATCTTCGGATTCCTATCTAACGATCCAGGACGTAATCCAGGACGTGAAGAATAGAATAAGAAAAAAGTGGATTCTGTGTTTTCTTGCTTGTGCGGAATTTTGAAATATTTTTAGGATTTTCTCTATTTTAAAATCTTTAACTAGTAAATAAAAAAAAAACAAGTTCAAAAAAAAAATACCAAATTATCAACGGAAAGAGAGGGATTCGAACCCTCGGTACAAGAATTTGTACAACGGATTAGCAATCCGACGCTATAGTCCACTCAGCCATCTCTCCCCAATTGAAAAAAAAAGAATTACTTTGTTTATGTTATATCACATAAACAAGAAGAACAAAAAGGGAGCTTAAAAAAAAAGAGACTTGTTTTTTTTTTATTCTTTTTTATCTTATCTATCTTTTTTTTATTATTCTATATATTTTAGTTTTCTTTTTTTCTTTTTATACAGCCAATGAGCCCGGCCAGTACCTAGTCGGGCTCTTTTTCTTCTATTCCCATGAATATTGAAGAAAAATTCTTTATTTGAATATATTTTATTCGAAAAAAAATATTTGTAAAAATATTTGTAATTAAAAAAAATAAGAGATACGGATAGATTCCTATGAGATAAAACCAAAATAAGATAATATAAAAATGTTCTCTTTTCTTACTCCCTCTCTTTTTTCTGGTAACGTAAATTGTATATATATATATAACCTTCAACAAAATAAAAAAATGAAAATTATCCCGTTTTCCAAATTTCATTAGAAGATTCTCTAATGAAACATGTCAATACTCGACTTATTAGAATATTATGCCCCCCATTTCTTTATTTTGTCTGATTGCTTTGGTCAACAAAAGATACAATAATGATATTGTAGCGGGTATAGTTTAGTGGTAAAAGTGCGATTCGTTTCAAGGACCCCCCAAAAGTTAAGGGATCCCCCATTTGATTCATATGTCGATCAAAAACTTTATTTTTTACTTAAAGGGACTCCTTTATACCCCTCGATGAATTATTTGCGGTATAATATACATTATTGTAATTTGTATACAAGAAGAATCAAATCGAATTTGACAAATTGAGTTTTAAAATTATGAAACATAAGTTTTTGGAATTGGATCTATAATCCGAATTTTTTGAGTATTACTAAAGGATCTATGGAGAGAAATATACAAAGTTTCTTTCTAATCGTAACTAAATCTTCCATTTTTTTGCATAGTAAAAATTGAAGCAAAATAGCTATTAAACGATTCTTTTAGTTTACTAAAGACATCGACATTTTTTTAGCTCGACGGAAATTTTCTTCTTTTCCTAAAGATTTTCTGAAATAGAAATAGAGAACGAAGTAACTAGAAAAAAAACATAGATTGTTAGAATATTGCTCTTCTAGAGGGATCATCTAAAAAGCAAGATATTTGAAACCTATTCATACAAAAAGGCTGACATAGATGTTATGGGTCAATTTTTTTTATTGTCCATCTCTTCATTCCGTAAAGGAGTCGAATGAAACAAAAGTTTCACGTTCAGTTTTGAATTAGAGACGTTAAATCAAAATGATGAGTCAACGTCGACTATAACCCTTAGCCTTCCAAGCTAACGATGCGGGTTCGATTCCCGCTACCCGCTTCTATTTTATTCTATTTAAATCTATCTTTTTTCTTCGAGAATGAATCTAGAATTCTTAAAGAATTTGTCAATTCTTCATTTTCATTTCTTAATTTAGTTTTAGTTATATATATTCAATTATATTCAATTTATTTTTCTTTTTTATTTTTTTTTCTTTTATTCTAAATATTTGATTTATTTTATTTTTATAATTTCTAGAATTCTTTACATTTGTTTGATTCTTTAATCTTTTTAATAAGGTTTAGTTAAAAAGGTTAAAGAATCAAATATAAAATAGAAGCGTCCATTGTCTAATGGATAGGACAGAGGTCTTCTAAACCTTAGGTATAGGTTCAAATCCTATTGGACGCAAGTTGTTTGCATATCTAATTTCAACCTTGTCCTTATATTTTTTTTGATTTATTACATTTTGATTCGAATTCATTATATATAATATTCAAATGAAATAAAAACATATTAAAAGATACTAATTATAAAAATTGGAAAATTGAATTACAAAATTATTTAATGATTCATCAATTTTTTTCTACTTGTTCCTGGAATAAAAAGAGTTCCATCTGTTCTTTAATAGCGTCCTTTAAAAGGGCTTCTGCTTCCCCAGTGAATGTCTTGGTAGAAGATATGATTTCTTTGAATTGAGGTTTATTCGTCTTTAAGTAAGCACGTAACTCAACAAGAAATTTCCTTACCTGTCCAATTTCTAATGAATCAAGATAACCATTCGTTCCGGTATAAATAGTTACTATCTATTCTTCCACAGTAAGAGGAGCTGATTGGGATTGTTTAAGCAACTCGCGCAATCGTTGACCTCTTGCTAATTGATTTTGAGTAGCTTTATCTAGATCAGAAGCGAATAGTGCAAAAGCTTCTAATTCTGCGAATTGTGCTAATTCCAATTTTAATTTACCAGCTACTTGTTTCATGGCTTTGATTTGAGCTGCCGATCCAACTCTGGAAACTGAAATACCAACATTAATAGCGGGTCTTATTCCAGCATTGAATAGATCGGCCAATAAGAATATTTGGCCATCTGTAATGGAAATTACATTCGTAGGAATATAAGCTGAAACATCTCCCGATTGAGTTTCAACTATTGGTAAAGCAGTCATACTTCCTTCGCCTAACTGAGAACTTAATTTAGCGGCTCTTTCCAAAAGACGCGAATGTAAATAAAAAACATCCCCTGGATAAGCTTCACGACCTGGTGGTCTTCGTAATAGAAGAGACATTTGCCGATAAGCCTGTGCTTGTTTGGAGAGATCGTCATAAATGATTAAAGTGTGACATTCACGGTACATAAAATATTCAGCCAGAGCTGCTCCTGTATAAGGCGCGAGGTATTGTAATGTAGTTGGAGAATCCGCTGTTTCAGCTACTACAATAGTGTATTCCATTGCTCCTCTTTCTTGTAAGGTAGTCACCACTTGAGCCACAGAAGATGCTTTTTGACCAACAGCTACATAAACACATATTACATTTTGTCCCTGTTGATTGAGAATTGTATCTGTGGCTACTGCTGTTTTACCTGTTTGTCTATCTCCAATAATTAATTCTCGCTGGCCCCGTCCTATGGGGATCATCGAATCAATAGCAATAAGTCCTGTTTGGAGAGGCTCATATACCGAACGTCTTGAAATAATACCGGGAGCGGGAGATTCTATTAATCGAGATTCCGAAGCTGAAATTTCTCCTCGACCGTCAATTGGTTTAGCCAGGGCATTTATAACACGACTCAAATAAGCTTCACTTACAGGTATCTGAGCAATTCTTCCTGTTGCTTTTACTGAACTTCCCTCTTGTATCAGCAAACCATCACCCATTAATACAACACCAACATTTTTTGATTCCAAATTCAAAGCAATGCCTATAGTACCTTCTTCAAATTCCACCAATTCACCCGCCATTACTTCATCAAGACCATAAATACGAGCAATACCATCGCCTACTTGAAGTACGGTACCAGTATTTACAATTTTTACTTCTGTATTATATTGCTCAATGCGTTCACGGATAATTTTACTAATTTCATCTGCATGAATGGTTACCATGAAAATATCTTAAATTTATTTTTTATAAAAAAAAAATTATGCCTATACTCTATTGTATAATAGAAAGCCTAATCAGTTATTTTTTTATTTCATCATCCCAAACATGCCAATATTAGCACTAACAGTACGTAAATGTAACTCGTTGTTCAAGCAACTATTTAGAGTTCCTAGAGCTCCCTGTAAGGCTTGTTGTAAAACCCGCTGTCGAACTTGATTAATAACTCTTTGTTGTTCAAAATCAATAGCTTCGTTTTTGTAATTTTCTAATTGTTCCAAAGTCGTATAAATTGAATTAATTAAATTCAATTTTTCTCGTTTGATCTCAGAATAGCCATTCACCCGAAACAGATCTGCTTCTATTTCAACTTTCCTTAAGCGGGCCTGGGCTTTTTCGAGCTGTTCAATGGCGTTTTCCTGTAATTCTTCTGAGTTTCGAATAGTTCTCCAGATTTTCTGTTTTCGATTATCTAATAAATCACGTAATGAAAGTAGACTCTCTTTCCATCCATTTCAAAATGTCTATGATCTCTTCCCGAACCAAACATGAATCTTTCGATTCATTTGGCTCTCACACTCAATTACTTATCGGAAATTTACCAATTTTTTATGTAATGAGCCTATCCTCTCTTCTCTATTCAAAGTGAAAACAATTACCAATATAAGACTAGAATATTCGGAGGACTCTTTTGACCAAACAAATATATGTCAACAAAGTTGTTTTTTTATTCAAATCCAAAGACTTCTTTTGAATTTATACATAGGTCATCCATCGATTACGCATCGTACAAAGGGGAGGTTTAAATTCACCCGTTTTTTATTTCTCGCCATAAATAGGATTCAAGCCATTTTTTTTATCGACATGAGTGTTTTATATCGAAAAAAAATCGAATAATTTTTTTGAAATCGTTTCCTTTCTGTATTAATATAGCGGTAGAAAGAGTACTACACTGCGTATAGACTTCAAACTCTTTTTAACCATGGTAATAGTCCAAAATTTTTGGTAAATAGAGAATCAAAGTGGATTACCAATAAAGCGCGAAATGCTATGGTTCTTTAAGATTTTTCTTAATTTATTCAAAAAAGAAAATGAATTCAGAAGTAATTCGCGGGATTCTGCACATTTTCTTAATTCTAACTAAACTAAAAAGTGCAGTTTGGTTAAATCCAATTTATTCTTTGAAATAAACAACTCGCACACACTCCCTTTCCAAAAAAAACTAGTAGACCTAACACTACACTAAGATTTATTGGATTTGTTGCTAAAATATCGGTATTAAACACGAAACTTCCGGCGGATGGCCAGGAGCCCAAACAAAGGAAAGAATCGGTTATATTTTTCATATGATCTCATCTCCTCTTATGAATAGACTAATTATCTTTCTAATATTCCTATTAGATAGATAATATAATAATCTAATTGGAATATATAATTATAGAATTTGATATAATTTAGATTGGTCAATCAATTGGAAGATTCCCTAAAAGAATGATACTTCTTAGAATTAGATACCAGTTCTTTTATCAATTGCAAAATCTATCTAGTTTGAACACTTTCAAAAAATTATCTTAAAAGAAATAAAAGAGGGGTTCATTGGACTAAACAAAAAGAAGAAAGAGGGTGAAAAAGTATGTGAATACCTTTCAATTAGTCCTTCTCCTGTGTTCTTATCCGAACAGATAAAGAATTGTAGGAGTGAATTATTAATATAATTCGAAAAAGGAAGTCCACATATGTATTTTTATCTTTTTAGGATTAAACAAAAGGATTAGCAAATAAAAGTGCTAATGCTACAACCAGCCCGTAAATTGTTAAAGCTTCCATAAAAGCCAGACTAAGTAATAAAGTACCCCGTATTTTTCCCTCTGCCTCTGGTTGTCGTGCAATCCCCTCTACAGCTTGCCCTGCGGCAGTACCTTGACCAACCCCAGGTCCAATAGAAGCAAGCCCTATGGCCAATCCAGCAGCAATAACAGAAGCGGCAGAAATAATTGGATTCATGAGAATTTCCTCGTAACCTACATATAAAAGAAAGAAATAGTTAATGATATAATCGACTAATAAATTCTGACTTCATTTTTCAATTACCAAGACTTTTTCAGTTAAAGTAATTAATAAAAATAAGAATTAAAAATTGAAAATAATAGTTATTAAACGAATTACTTCGAGATTTCTTTTTTCGTCTCGAACTACATAGTTTTGGGGGTGAATCTGTATAATCTTTGTTCTTCTCTTACCTTAATTTTGGAATCATTCTTTGAATTCTTCGTTTTTTTATACAATTTCTTTAGTTTTTTAATTTTCAATTCACAATTAGAGCTGAAACGCAAGGACTTTGCTTTTCTATCCCTATAGAAATTGACAGTAATAGCGAGGCCTTTTTTATATAGAAAAGATTAGTTATTTCAGATATATGGTTAGTTCATATAAAACTAGTTCATCTATAATATCATATCACATATACATAGGTTTCTTCTATGCTGTAAACTAATTTTCTTTGTGTTTTAGATTCAATCGAAATTGAAATTCATTCTTTGAAACCTAAAAAACCTTGACTGATCCCCTCACTTCTATTTTTTTTATCATGTTTTTTTTTAAGCTCCCCTTCCTTCTTTTCTTATTCTCTTATCCCATATAGATACAATCAATCTAAATAAATTCATTCGATTTCATTAATGTTTCAAAGAAATATAGGAAATTGGGTGATCTAAATGTTTTTAATTATCTTTTGCTCAATCGTTGAATTAAATGTGAATCAAACGAGAATCTACTAACATTCTATATAGTTTCTTTTTATCACACATTGTAAACGTAAATATCATACAGAATTCTAATTCTAGCTATTCATTTTTTTTGAATATCCAAACTAATATATACTAATCGAATAGATCTATCTATATATCTATAGATAGATGTTTATTTTGTAGATTCTATTGAGCCACAATATATGTGTGGCAAGCTAAACAAAAAAGACTATTTTTGAGAAAACTAGTCAATGATGGCCTTCAATGGATTCACCTATATAAGCCGCAGCTAAAGTAGCAAAAATGAGAGCTTGAATACCGCTTGTGAATAATCCAAGGAACATGACAGGTATAGGAACTACTAAAGGTACTAAAGAAACAAGAACAACAACTACTAATTCATCAGCTAATATATTTCCGAAAAGTTGAAAACTAAGGGATAAGGGTTTTGTGAAATCTTCTAATATGTTAATCGGTAAAAGGATTGGAGTTGGTTGGATGTATTTACTAAAATAAGCTAATCCTTTTTTTGAAAGACCCGCATAGAAATATGCAACTGATGTAAGTAAAGCTAATGCAACGGTAGTATTTATATCATTTGTGGGTGCAGCTAACTCCCCATGAGGTAATTGGATGATTTTCCAAGGTAAAAGAGCCCCTGACCAATTAGAAACAAAAATAAATAGAAACAAAGTTCCAATAAAAGGAACCCACGGACCATATTCTTCTCCAATCTGAGTTTTGCTCACGTCTCGAATGAATTCAAGAACATATTCAAATAAATTCTGACCGAAAGTGGGAATGGTTTGTAGATTTCGAATAACTAGAATGGCTGAAACCAATAAGATAGCAATTACAACCCAAGAAGTAATAAGTACTTGGGCATGTACTAGGAAACCCCCCATTTGCCAATAGAAATGTTGACCTACTTCCACAGCAGATATATCGTATAATCTTTTTAATGTGTTGATAGAGCATAATAAAACATTCATATTGTCCTGTCCTCTAAAAAAAGAAGTTGAAAAAATGGAATTATTTTTATTCAAACATCTCCTTTCCCTTTTGATTTGTCTACTTTCATTTTTGATTTTGAATACCGATACTAATTACATAAAATTTTTGTTTGTTTTCTATTTTCATTTTTGTGCAATTTCTTACTAGTATAGTAAGCGATTCCATAAATCTATGAACCCCTCGAAGCAAATTCAAGAATTTTTTATCTTATTATTAATCAAGAATTTCGTATATATCTAGACCGACCCTCACAAATTGCAAAAACTAATTTGTTAAGAATTAATCGAATTGAGGCTATAGCATCATCATTAGCTGGAATTGAAATATCAGCGAGGTCCGGGTCACTATTTGTATCAATTAAACAAATTGTTGGAATTTCCAAAGTTATACATTCTCGAAGAGCCGTATATTCTTCTTGTTGATCGACGATTATTACAATATCTGGTAAGCCCTTCATATATTTAATGCCGCCAAGATATGTTTCCAATTGAGCTAATTGTCTCTTCAATATAGCGGCATCTTTTTTTGGAAAACTATGAAATCTCCCCGTCTTTTGTTGCATTCTCAAGTCCCTGAACTTTTGAAGTCGTGTTTTTGTAGTATACCAATTCGTTAACATACCGCCGAGCCATTTTTTATTAACATAATGACACCGAGCTCTTATTGCAGCCCGCGCTACTGAATCAGCTGCTTTTTTTTTGTACCAACAATTAAGAATTGTTTTCCCCCACTTGCTGCATCAAAAACTAAATCACAAGATTCTGATAAAAACCGAGCAGTTCTAATAAGATTTGTAATATGAATACCCTTACGCTTTGCAGAAATATAAGGTGACATTTTAGGATTCCATTTTCTAGTACCGTGGCCAAAATGAACACCAGCTTCCATCATCTCTTCCAAAATTATGTTCCAATATCTTTTTGTCATTTATAATTATCCCCACACTTTTCTTTCATTTCCAAATAGAAATTAGATCAATTTTTTGAAATGAAAGAAAGAGACCCAGTATACTGAAATAGAAAAAAATAAGTGTTCCGAAGGAACCTTCTCTTCTACTGAAAATTTACCGTTGATAAAAAAAAGATCGGGCCATTTTTTCTATTTCATTTAATATGATTCGTTTATTTATTATGTTTCTTTTATTATACAAAATATATACAAAATAAAGTGACCGGAGATGAATACGACCTTAAGAATCATTATTTTAGGAATTCTTAAATCCTAGATTATTTTGATGTATCACATAAATTCTTTTTTTTGTTTCTGGGGTAATCTTGTTATATTGCCTTTGCTTTGAACGGTATATTATTCTTTTGAATCCAGTACCAACTGGCATCATTCCCCCTAAAACAACGTTCTCTTTCAAACCTTTCAACCAATCTATGCGACCCCGGAGAGCGGCTTTTGATAAAACTCTAGCAGTTTCTTGAAAACTTGCTTCAGATATGAAACTTTGAGTATTCAAAGATGTTTTTGTTATCCCCAATAATAGAACTCGATAGCAGATCGACTCTTCTAAGGAACGCCCAGCTCGTTCGGCCCGCAACAATCCAATTAGTTCGCCAGGCAAAAAAACATTAGACATTCCATCTTCTGAAACCAATACTTTTGATGTTATTTGACGCACAATAATTTCTATATGTCTATTATGAATGTGAACTCCCTGGGATCGATAAACTTTTCGAATTTGATTAACCAAAGAAATACGACTTTGCGCTATAGTTAGCTCAGCACTAATGAAGAATCCCCAAGGAATGCCAAGAATTCTTGTTATACGCTCATTCCAAGTATCCACTCTCTTTTCTAGGTTTATGGATATTGAATCAATCGAACGAACTTCCAATACCTGTTCTACTTTTGGAAGACCTTGTGTTATATCACCGGATCTCGATTTTTGATATATAAATGTAACTAATATATCTCCTTCAGAAAGTATTTCTCCATAATGACCATGAACAGTTGTTCCAGGAGTCGCCAAATAAGGGTTAGCCGATCTTATTCCTACAGAATCCATTTGAACAGTTAGAATTTGACCCGATTTAAGGTGTGGTTCATTTTTCGTTTGAACTATACATACATTTTCGCAAATAAATTGACCAAGACTTATTATGGGAAACGTTTTTTTTTTCACAATAATTATGATGGAAAAAATGCCAATTCAAATAGAATGGATTTAAAAGGATGTTACTAGATAGATCAGATTTATAAATGATCTCGTTTTCGTCTATTAAATAATATTTTAATACTTGAAAAGTTTCTTTTAATTTTTCAAGTTGCCCGTTTTTATTTATCGAGATCTGATTATTAGTAATTAAAAGGTAAAAATAAAAATGGGCAACTTGAAGGGCTATTCCTAAAGGACCTAACGAATTTTGAATTGGAATCAGAGGATCTCTTTGAATTGGATTTATTTCTTCTTTTATCCCATTCTATGCAAAAAGAACCGATTGTATGGGAAATACTTCAAGAAGTTATGTAGGGACATCCCGTATTGCTAAATAGAGCACCTACTCTGCATAGATTAGGTATACAGGCATTCCAACCCATTTTAGTAGAGGGGCGTGCTATTTGTTTGCATCCATTAGTTTGTAAGGGATTCAATGCAGACTTTGATGGCGATCAAATGGCTGTTCATGTGCCTTTATCCTTAGAAGCTCAAGCAGAAGCACGTTTACTTATGTTTTCTCATACAAACCTCTTGTCTCCAGCTATCGCGGATCCAATTTCTGTACCAACTCAAGATATGCTTATTGGACTTTACATATTAACGAATGGGAATCGTTGAGGTATTTCTTCAAATAGGTATAATCCACGTAATTGCAGAAATTTGAAAAATGAAAGAATTCCTCAAAAAAACTATAAGTATTTGAAAAAAAAAGAACCTTTTTTTTGGAATTCCTATGATGCAATTGGAGCTTATCAACAGAAAAGAATAACCTTCGATAGTCCTTTGTGGCTCCGGTGGCGACTAGATCTACGCATTATTTCGTCAAGAGAAGTTCCTATCGAAGTTCACTATGAATCTTTAGGCACCTATCATGAAATTTATGGGCATTATCTAGTAGTAAGAAGTACAAAAAAACAAATTCGTTCTATCTACATTCGAACCAACGTAGGTCATATTTCTTTTTATCGAGAAATCGAAGAAGCTGTACAAGGTTTTTGCCGAGCCTATTCATATGGTATCTAATCATATAGATGGTTGTATCTAAGATAAACAAATTTATGATACTGGTGTAAATTCAAATCTTCATGATTTAACATTTAACAAGGATCTTAGTTTTTTAATTTCTCAATTTCTACACAAATTAAGATAAAGAAAAGGCAGTTTTTCAATCATTGACTCAAATCCATTGTTGAACTGAATGAATCCCACTGAGTGGAATAGGGAGGTACTTATGGCAGAACGGACCAATCTAATGTTTCACAATAAAGTGATAGGTGGAACTACCATTAAACGACTTATTAGCAGATTAATAGATCACTTCGGAATGGCATATACATCACATATCCTGGATCAAGTCAAGACTCTGGGATTCCGCCAAGCTATGGCTACATCCATTTCATTAGGAATTGATGACCTTTTAACAATACCTTCGAAAGGATGGCTAGTCCGAGATGCTGAACACCAAAATTTGATTTTGGAAAAACAGCATCATTATGGAAATGTACATGCAGTAGAAAAATTACGCCAATCCATTGAGATATGGTATGCTACAAGTGAATATTTTCGACAAGAAATGAATCCTAATTTTAGAATGACCGATCCTTTTAATCCAGTCCATATAATGTCCTTTTCGGGAGCTAGAGGAAATGCATCTCAAGTACACCAATTAGTAGGTATGAGAGGATTAATGTCGGATCCACAAGGACAAATGATTGATTTACCTATTCAAAGCAATTTACGCGAAGGGCTATCTTTAACAGAATATATAATTTCTTGCTACGGAGCTCGTAAAGGGGTTGTAGATACTGCTGTACGAACATCAGATGCTGGATATCTTACACGTAGACTTGTTGAAGTGGTTCAACATATTGTTATACGTCGAACAGATTGTGGTACCATTCGAGGAATTTCAGTAAATACCCAGAATGAAACGATGCCGGAAAGTAGTTGGACACAAACATTAATTGGTCGTGTATTAGCAGACGATATATACAGAGGTTCACGATCAATTGCCATTAGAAATCAAGATATTGGAATTGGACTTTTCAATCGATTGAAAACCTTTCAAACACAACCAATATCTATACGAACTCCTTTTACCTGTAGGAATACATCTTGGATCTGTCGATTGTGTTATGGTCAAAGTCCTACTCAAGGTCACTTGGTGGAATTAGGAGAAGCTGTAGGTATTATTGCGGGCCAATCCATTGGAGAACCGGGCACTCAATTAACATTAAGAACTTTTCATACTGGCGGAGTATTCACAGGGGGGACTGCCGAACAGGTGCGAGCACCTTATAATGGAAAAATTAAATTCAATGAGGATTTGGTTCATCCTACACGTACACGTCACGGGCATCCTGCTTTTCTATGTTATATAGACTTGGATGTTAGTATTGAAAATGGTGACATTATACATAATGTGACTATTCCACCAAAAAGTTTTCTATTAGTTCAAAATAATCAATATGTAAAATCAGAACAAGTGATTGCCGAGATTCTCGCAGGAACATATACTTTTAATTTAAAAGAAAAAGTTCGAAAACATGTTTATTCTGACTTAGAAGGAGAAATGCATTGGAGTACGGATGTGTATCATGCATCAGAATTTAAATATAGTAATGTCCATATCTTACCAAAAACAAGTCATTTATGGATTTTATCAGGAAAATCAGACAGATCCGCTTCAGTCTCTTTTTCAACCCGAAAAGATCAAGATCAATTGAACATTCATTATCTTTCTACAGGAGAAAGAGATATTTGTAACCATTTAGCAAGTAATAATAAAGTAAGACATAATTTGTTTCGTTTCACTCCTTCTGAAAAAAAAGAAAGAAGGATTTCAGATTATTCAAAAAATAATCAAATCCTATGTAAAGATCATTGTCATTTTACACATCCTGCTATTTTTCACGATACTACGGATTTATTAGCAAAGAGGCGGAGAAATCGATTCATTATTCCATTTCAATTCCAATCGATTCAAGAACGAGACAAAGCACTAATGTTAGCTTCCAGTATCTCGATTGAAATACCAATCCATGGTATTTTTCGTAGAAATAGTATTTTTTCTTATTTCGATGATCCTCAATACCGAACACAGAGCTCGGGTATTACTAAATATAGGACTATTCATATAAATTACATTTTTAAAAAAGAGGATTTTTTAATCGAGTATCCAGGAATTCAAGAATTTAAGACAAAATACCAAATTAAAGTAGATCAATTTTTTTTCATTCCCGAAGAAGTGTATATTTTACCAGAATTTTCTTCCATAATGGTACGGAACAATAGTATTATTGAAGTAGATACACCAATCACTGTAAATATAAGAAGTCAAGTAAGCGGGTTGGTTCGATTGGAGAAAAAAAAAAGATTCAATTAAAAATATTTTCCGGGAATATCTATTTTCCCGGAGAAATGGATAAGATATCCCGGCACAGTGCCATGTTGATACCACCGAGAACGGTAAAAAAAAATTCAAAAGGATCAAAAAAAAATTCAAAATTGGATCTATGCTCAATGGATCACAATTATGAAAAAAAAGTATTTCGTTTTGGTTCGACCGGTCATTTTATATGAAATAGAAGATAGGATCAATTTAATCCAATTTTTTTCCCAAGATATGTTACAAGAAAGAGATAATTTGGAACTTCAAATTATTCATTATATTCTTTCTGGAAATGGAAAATCAATTTGGGGAATTTCTAATTCTAATACAAGTATTCAATTAGTTCGGACTTGTTTAGTCTTAAATTGGGATCAAGACAAAAAATTGTCTTCTATCAAAAAAGGGCATGCTTCTTTTGTTGAACTAAGTATAAAAGGTTTGGTTAGATATTTCTTAAAAATGGACTTAGGAAAATCCCATATTTCATATATAAGAAAAAGGAAAGATCCGCTCGGTTCAAGATTTATCTTGGATAATGAGTCGGACTGGACCAACATCAATCCATTTTTTTTTATAGATCCAAGGGAAAAAGTTCAACAATCACTTAGTCAAAATCATGGAACTATTCATATGTTGTTGAATAGAAATGAGAAATGCCGATCTTTAATAATTTTGTCATCATCGAATTGTTTTCAAATACGATCATTCCACGATGGAAAATATTACAATGGGATAAAAGAAGAAATAAATCCAATTCAAAGAGATCCTCTGATTCCAATTCAAAATTCGTTAGGTCCTTTAGGAATAGCCCTTCAAGTTGCCCATTTTTATTTTTACCTTTTAATTACTAATAATCAGATCTCGATAAATAAAAACGGGCAACTTGACAAATTAAAAGAAACTTTTCAAGTATTAAAATATTATTTAATAGACGAAAACGAGATCATTTATAAATCTGATCTATCTAGTAACATCCTTTTAAATCCATTCTATTTGAATTGGCATTTTTTCCATCATAATTATTGTGAAAAAAAAACGTTTCCCATAATAAGTCTTGGTCAATTTATTTGCGAAAATGTATGTATAGTTCAAACGAAAAATGAACCACACCTTAAATCGGGTCAAATTCTAACTGTTCAAATGGATTCTGTAGGAATAAGATCGGCTAACCCTTATTTGGCGACTCCTGGAACAACTGTTCATGGTCATTATGGAGAAATACTTTCTGAAGGAGATATATTAGTTACATTTATATATCAAAAATCAAGATCAGGTGATATAACACAAGGTCTTCCAAAAGTAGAACAGGTATTGGAAGTTCGTTCGATTGATTCAATATCCATAAACCTAGAAAAGAGAGTGGATACTTGGAATGGGCGTATAACAAGAATTCTTGGCATTCCTTGGGGATTCTTCATTAGTGCTGAGCTAACTATAGCGCAAAGTCATATTTCTTTGGTTAATCAAATTCAAAAAGTTTATCGATCCCAGGGAGTTCACATTCATAATAGACATATAGAAATTATTGTGCGTCAAATAACATCAAAAGTATTGGTTTCAGAAGATGGAATGTCTAATGTTTTTTTGCCTGGCGAACTAATTGGATTGTTGCGGGCCGAACGAGCTGGGCGTTCCTTAGAAGAGTCGATCTGCTATCGAGTTCTATTATTGGGGATAACAAAAACATCTTTGAATACTCAAAGCTTCATATCTGAAGCAAGTTTTCAAGAAACTGCTAGAGTTTTATCAAAAGCCGCTCTCCGGGGTCGCATAGATTGGTTGAAAGGTCTGAAAGAGAACATTGTTTTAGGGGGAATGATGCCAGTTGGTACTGGATTCAAAAGAATAATATACCGTTCAAAGCAAAGGCAATATAACAAGATTACCCCGGAAACAAAAAAAAGAATTTATGTGATACATCAAAATAATCTAGGATTTAAGAATTCCTAAAATAATGATTCTTAAGGTCTTATTCATCTCCGGTCACTTTATTTTGTATATATTTTGTATAATAAAAGAAACATAATAAATAAACGAATCATATTAAATGAAATAGAAAAAATGGCCCGATCTTTTTTTTATCAACGGCAAATTTTCAGTAGAAGAGAAGGTTCCTTCGGAACACTTATTTTTTTCTATTTCAGTATACTGGGTCTCTTTCTTTCATTTCAAAAAATTGATCTAATTTCTATTTGGAAATGAAAGAAAAGTGTGGGGATAATTATAAATGACAAAAAGATATTGGAATATAATTTTGGAAGAGATGATGGAAGCTGGTGTTCATTTTGGCCACGGTACTAGAAAATGGAATCCTAAAATGTCACCTTATATTTCTACAAAGCGTAAGGGTATTCATATTACAAATCTTATTAGAACTGCTCGGTTTTTATCAGAATCTTGTGATTTAGTTTTTGATGCAGCAAGTGGGGGAAAACAATTCTTAATTGTTGGTACAAAAAAAAAAGCAGCTGATTCAGTAGCGCGGGTTGCAATAAGAGCTCGGTGTCATTATGTTAATAAAAAATGGCTCGGCGGTATGTTAACGAATTGGTATACTACAAAAACACGACTTCAAAAGTTCAGGGACTTGAGAATGCAACAAAAGATGGGGAGATTTCATAGTTTTCCAAAAAAAGATGCCGCTATATTGAAGAGACAATTAGCTCAATTGGAAACATATCTTGGCGGCATTAAATATATGAAGGGCTTACCAGATATTGTAATAATCGTCGATCAACAAGAAGAATATACGGCTCTTCGAGAATGTATAACTTTGGAAATTCCAACAATTTGTTTAATTGATACAAATAGTGACCCGGACCTCGCTGATATTTCAATTCCAGCTAATGATGATGCTATAGCCTCAATTCGATTAATTCTTAACAAATTAGTTTTTGCAATTTGTGAGGGTCGGTCTAGATATATACGAAATTCTTGATTAATAATAAGATAAAAAATTCTTGAATTTGCTTCGAGGGGTTCATAGATTTATGGAATCGTTTACTATACTAGTAAGAAATTGCACAAAAATGAAAATAGAAAACAAACAAAAATTTTATGTAATTAGTATCGGTATTCAAAATCAAAAATGAAAGTAGACAAATCAAAAGGGAAAGGAGATGTTTGAATAAAAATAATTCCCTTTTTTCAACTTCTTTTTTTAGAGGACAGAACAATATGAATGTTTTATTATGCTCTATCAACACATTAAAAAGATTATACGATATATCTGCTGTGGAAGTAGGTCAACATTTCTATTGGCAAATAGGGGGTTTCCTAGTACATGTCCAAGTACTTATTACTTCTTGGGTTGTAATTGCTATCTTATTGGTTTCAGCCATTCTAGTTATTCGAAATCTGCAAACCATTCCCACTTTCGGTCAGAATTTATTTGAATATGTTCTTGAATTCATTCGAGACGTGAGCAAAACTCAGATTGGAGAAGAATATGGTCCGTGGGTTCCTTTTATTGGAACTTTGTTTCTATTTATTTTTGTTTCTAATTGGTCAGGGGCTCTTTTACCTTGGAAAATCATCCAATTACCTCATGGGGAGTTAGCTGCACCCACAAATGATATAAATACTACCGTTGCATTAGCTTTACTTACATCAGTTGCATATTTCTATGCGGGTCTTTCAAAAAAAGGATTAGCTTATTTTAGTAAATACATCCAACCAACTCCAATCCTTTTACCGATTAACATATTAGAAGATTTCACAAAACCCTTATCCCTTAGTTTTCGACTTTTCGGAAATATATTAGTTGATGAATTAGTAGTTGTTGTTCTTGTTTCTTTAGTACCTTTAGTAGTTCCTATACCTGTCATGTTCCTTGGATTATTCACAAGCGGTATTCAAGCTCTCATTTTTGCTACTTTAGTTGTGGCTTATATAGGTGAATCCATTGAAGGCCATCATTGACTAGTTTTCTCAAAAATAGTCTTTTTTGTTTAGCTTGCCACACATATATTGTGGCTCAATAGAATCTACAAAATAAACATCTATCTATAGATATATAGATAGATATAGATAGATCTATTCGATTAGTATATATTAGTTTGGATATTCAAAAAAAATGAATAGCTAGAATTAGAATTCTGTATGATATTTACGTTTACAATGTGTGATAAAAAGATACTATATAGAATGTTAGTAGATTCTCGTTTGATTCACATTTAATTCAACGATTGATCAAAAGATAATTAAAAACATTTAGATCACCCAATTTCCTATATTTCTTTGAAACATTAATGAAATCGAATGAATTTATTTAGATTGATTGTATCCATATGGGATAAGAGAATAAGAAAAGAAGGAAGGGGAGCTTAAAAAAAAACATGATAAAAAAAATAGAAGTGAGGGGATCAGTCAAGGTTTTTTAGGTTTCAAAGAATGAATTTCAATTTCGATTGAATCTAAAACACAAAGAAAATTAGTTTACAGCATAGAAGAAACCTATGTATATGTGATATGATATTATAGATGAACTAGTTTTATATGAACTAACCATATATCTGAAATAACTAATCTTTTCTATATAAAAAAGGCCTCGCTATTACTGTCAATTTCTATAGGGATAGAAAAGCAAAGTCCTTGCGTTTCAGCTCTAATTGTGAATTGAAAATTAAAAAACTAAAGAAATTGTATAAAAAAACGAAGAATTCAAAGAATGATTCCAAAATTAAGGTAAGAGAAGAACAAAGATTATACAGATTCACCCCCAAAACTATGTAGTTCGAGACGAAAAAAGAAATCTCGAAGTAATTCGTTTAATAACTATTATTTTCAATTTTTAATTCTTATTTTTATTAATTACTTTAACTGAAAAAGTCTTGGTAATTGAAAAATGAAGTCAGAATTTATTAGTCGATTATATCATTAACTATTTCTTTCTTTTATATGTAGGTTACGAGGAAATTCTCATGAATCCAATTATTTCTGCCGCTTCTGTTATTGCTGCTGGATTGGCCGTAGGGCTTGCTTCTATTGGACCTGGGGTTGGTCAAGGTACTGCTGCAGGGCAAGCTGTAGAGGGGATTGCACGACAACCAGAGGCAGAGGGAAAAATACGGGGTACTTTATTACTTAGTCTGGCTTTTATGGAAGCTTTAACAATTTACGGGCTGGTTGTAGCATTAGCACTTTTATTTGCTAATCCTTTTGTTTAATCCTAAAAAGATAAAAATACATATGTGGACTTCCTTTTTCGAATTATATTAATAATTCACTCCTACAATTCTTTATCTGTTCGGATAAGAACACAGGAGAAGGACTAATTGAAAGGTATTCACATACTTTTTCACCCTCTTTCTTCTTTTTGTTTAGTCCAATGAACCCCTCTTTTATTTCTTTTAAGATAATTTTTTGAAAGTGTTCAAACTAGATAGATTTTGCAATTGATAAAAGAACTGGTATCTAATTCTAAGAAGTATCATTCTTTTAGGGAATCTTCCAATTGATTGACCAATCTAAATTATATCAAATTCTATAATTATATATTCCAATTAGATTATTATATTATCTATCTAATAGGAATATTAGAAAGATAATTAGTCTATTCATAAGAGGAGATGAGATCATATGAAAAATATAACCGATTCTTTCCTTTGTTTGGGCTCCTGGCCATCCGCCGGAAGTTTCGTGTTTAATACCGATATTTTAGCAACAAATCCAATAAATCTTAGTGTAGTGTTAGGTCTACTAGTTTTTTTTGGAAAGGGAGTGTGTGCGAGTTGTTTATTTCAAAGAATAAATTGGATTTAACCAAACTGCACTTTTTAGTTTAGTTAGAATTAAGAAAATGTGCAGAATCCCGCGAATTACTTCTGAATTCATTTTCTTTTTTGAATAAATTAAGAAAAATCTTAAAGAACCATAGCATTTCGCGCTTTATTGGTAATCCACTTTGATTCTCTATTTACCAAAGATTTTGGACTATTACCATGGTTAAAAAGAGTTTGAAGTCTATACGCAGTGTAGTACTCTTTCTACCGCTATATTAATACAGAAAGGAAACGGTTTCAAAAAAATTATTCGATTTTTTTTCGATATAAAACACTCATGTCGATAAAAAAAATGGCTTGAATCCTATTTATGGCGAGAAATAAAAAACGGGTGAATTTAAACCTCCCCTTTGTACGATGCGTAATCGATGGATGACCTATGTATAAATTCAAAAGAAGTCTTTGGATTTGAATAAAAAAACAACTTTGTTGACATATATTTGTTTGGTCAAAAGAGTCCTCCGAATATTCTAGTCTTATATTGGTAATTGTTTTCACTTTGAATAGAGAAGAGAGGATAGGCTCATTACATAAAAAATTGGTAAATTTTCGATAAGTAATTGAGTGTGAGAGCCAAATGAATCGAAAGATTCATGTTTGGTTCGGGAAGAGATCATAGACATTTTGAAATGGATGGAAAGAGAGTCTACTTTCATTACGTGATTTATTAGATAATCGAAAACAGAAAATCTGGAGAACTATTCGAAACTCAGAAGAATTACAGGAAAACGCCATTGAACAGCTCGAAAAAGCCCAGGCCCGCTTAAGGAAAGTTGAAACAGAAGCAGATCTGTTTCGGGTGAATGGCTATTCTGAGATCAAACGAGAAAAATTGAATTTAATTAATTCAATTTATACGACTTTGGAACAATTAGAAAATTACAAAAATGAAGCTATTGATTTTGAACAACAAAGAGTTATTAATCAAGTTCGACAGCGGGTTTTACAACAAGCCTTACAGGGAGCTCTAGGAACTCTAAATAGTTGCTTGAACAACGAGTTACATTTACGTACTGTTAGTGCTAATATTGGCATGTTTGGGATGATGAAATAAAAAAATAACTGATTAGGCTTTCTATTATACAATAGAGTATAGGCATCATTTTTTTCTTATAAAAAATAAATTTAAGATATTTTCATGGTAACCATTCGTGCAGATGAAATTAGTAAAAATATCCGTGAACGCATTGAGCAATATAATACAGAAGTAAAAATTGTAAATACTGGTACCGTACTTCAAGTAGGCGATGGTATTGCTCGTATTTATGGTCTTGATGAAGTAATGGCGGGTGAATTGGTGGAATTTGAAGAAGGTACTATAGGCATTGCTTTGAATTTGGAATCAAAAAATGTTGGTGTTGTATTAATGGGTGATGGTTTGCTGATACAAGAGGGAAGTTCAGTAAAAGCAACAGGAAGAATTGCTCAGATACTTGTAAGTGAAGCTTATTTGAGTCGTGTTATAAATGCCCTGGCTAAACCAATTGACGGTCGAGGAGAAATTTCAGCTTCGGAATCTCGATTAATAGAATCTCCCGCTCCCGGTATTATTTCAAGACGTTCGGTATATGAGCCTCTCCAAACAGGACTTATTGCTATTGATTCGATGATCCCCATAGGACGAGGCCAGCGAGAATTAATTATTGGAGATAGACAAACAGGTAAAACAGCAGTAGCCACAAATACAATTCTCAATCAACAGGGACAAAATGTAATATGTGTTTATGTAGCTGTTGGTCAAAAAGCATCTTCTGTGGCTCAAGTGGTGACTACCTTACAAGAAAGAGGAGCAATGGAATACACTATTGTAGTAGCTGAAACAACGGATTCTCCAGCTACATTACAATACCTCGCGCCTTATACAGGAGCAGCTCTGGCTGAATATTTTATGTACCGTGAACGTCACACTTTAATCATTTATGACGATCTCTCCAAACAAGCACAGGCTTATCGGTAAATGTCTCTTCTATTACGAAGACCACCAGGTCGCGAAGCTTATCCAGGGGATGTTTTTTATTTACATTCGCGTCTTTTGGAAAGAGCCGCTAAATTAAGTTCTCAGTTAGGCGAAGGAAGTATGACTGCTTTACCAATAGTTGAAACTCAATCGGGAGATGTTTCAGCTTATATTCCTACGAATGTAATTTCCATTACAGATGGCCAAATATTCTTATCGGCCGATCTATTCAATGCTGGAATAAGACCCGCTATTAATGTTGGTATTTCAGTTTCCAGAGTTGGATCGACGGCTCAAATCAAAGCCATGAAACAAGTAGCTGGTAAATTAAAATTGGAATTAGCACAATTCGCAGAATTAGAAGCTTTTGCACAATTCGCTTCTGATCTAGATAAAGCTACTCAAAATCAATTAGCAAGAGGTCAACGATTGCGCGAGTTGCTTAAACAATCCCAATCAGCTCCTCTTACTATGGAAGAACAGATAGTAACTATTTATACCGGAACGAATGGTTATCTTGATTCATTAGAAATTGGACAGGTAAGGAAATTTCTTGTTGAGTTACGTGCTTACTTAAAGACGAATAAACCTCAATTCAAAGAAATCATATCTTCTACCAAGACATTCACTGGGGAAGCAGAAGCCCTTTTAAAGGACGCTATTAAAGAACAGATGGAACTCTTTTTATTCCAGGAACAAGTAGAAAAAAAATTGATGAATCATTAAATAATTTTGTAATTCAATTTTCCAATTTTTATAATTAGTATCTTTTAATATGTTTTTATTTCATTTGAATATTATATATAATGAATTCGAATCAAAATGTAATAAATCAAAAAAAATAGAAGGACAAGGTTGAAATTAGATATGCAAACAACTTGCGTCCAATAGGATTTGAACCTATACCTAAGGTTTAGAAGACCTCTGTCCTATCCATTAGACAATGGACGCTTCTATTTTATATTTGATTCTTTAACCTTTTTAACTAAACCTTATTAAAAAGATTAAAGAATCAAACAAATATAAAGAATTCTAGAAATTATAAAAATAAAATAAATCAAATATTTAGAATAAAAGAAAAAAAAAATAAAAAAGAAAAATCAATTGAATATAATTGAATATATATAACTAAAACTAAATTAAGAAATGAAAATGAAGAATTGACAAATTCTTTAAGAATTCTAGATTCATTCTCGAAGAAAAAAGATAGATTTAAATAGAATAAAATAGAAGCGGGTAGCGGGAATCGAACCCGCATCGTTAGCTTGGAAGGCTAAGGGTTATAGTCGACGTTGATTCATCATTTTGATTTAACGTCTCTAATTCAAAACTGAACGTGAAACTTTTGTTTCATTCGGCTCCTTTACGGAATGAAGAGATGGACAATAAAAAAAATTGACCCATAACATCTATGTCAGCCTTTTTGTATGAATAGGTTTCAAATATCTTGCTTTTTAGATGATCCCTCTAGAAGAGCAATATTCTAACAATCTATGTTTTTTTTCTAGTTACTTCGTTCTCTATTTCTATTTCAGAAAATCTTTAGGAAAAGAAGAAAATTTCCGTCGAGCTAAAACTCAATTTGTCAAATTCGATTTGATTCTTCTTGTATACAAATTACAATAATGTATATTATACCGCAAATAATTCATCGAGGGGTATAAAGGAGTCCCTTTAAGTAAAAAATAAAGTTTTTGATCAACATATGAATCAAATGGGGGATCGCTTAACTTTTGGGGGGTCCTTGAAACGAATCGCACTTTTACCACTAAACTATACCCGCTACAATATCATTATTGTATCTTTTGTTGAACAAAGCAATCAGACAAAATAAAGAAATGGGGGGCATAATATTCTAATAAGTCGAGTATTGACATGTTTCATTAGAGAATCTTCTAATGAAATTTGAAAAACGGGATAATTTTCATTTTTTTATTTTGCTGAAGGTTATATATATATATATATATATATACAATTTACTTTACCAGAAAAAAGAGAGGGAGTAAGAAAAGAGAACATTTTTATATTATCTTATTTTGGTTTTATCTCATAGGAATCTATCCGTATCTCTTATTTTTTTTTAATTACAAATATTTTTTTTCGAATAAAATATATTCAAATAAAGAATTTTTCTTCAATATTCATGGGAATAAAAGAAAAAGAGCCCGACTAGGTACTGGCCGGGCTCATTGGCTGTATAAAAAGAAAAAAAGAAAACTAAAATATATAGAATAATAAAAAAAAGATAGATAAGATAAAAAAGAATAAAAAAAAAGCAAGTCTCTTTTTTTTTAAGCTCCCTTTTTGTTCTTCTTGTTTATGTGATATAACATAAACAAAGTAATTCTTTTTTTTTTTTCAATTGGGGAGAGATGGCTGAGTGGACTATAGCGTCGGATTGCTAATCCGTTGTACAAATTCTTGTACCGAGGGTTCGAATCCCTCTCTTTCCGTTGATAATTTGGTATTTTTTTTTGAACTTGTTTTTTTTTATTTACTAGTTAAAGATGTTAAAATAGAGAAAATCCTAAAAATATTTCAAAATTCCGCACAAGCAAGAAAACACAGAATCCACTTTTTTCTTATTCTATTCTTCACGTCCTGGATTACGTCCTGGATCGTTAGATAGGAATCCGAAGATGAAAAGAGAAACGAAAAAGATCGCTACCGTATAAACAAAAAGTTTTAGAGTAAGCATTATGAAATCTCCAAGATAATTAAAAAACGACAAAGAAAGAGAATAGATTCTCTTATATTACAACATATTTTGTTTCTTTTAATACTAAGATACTAAGTTTCTAAAAAATGAAGTTTTTTTAGGATATGAGGAGATATATATATATGAGTTTCGAAAATGAATTGATAGTAAGAGTAGATTATTTTATTACAAATTATCAATAATTCTTTTGGCCAAAAATCCTTTTTTTCTGTAATCTAGGTATTCGATTGGTGAGGGGTTCCAATCGAATAATCGGATTAGGTTTTTTCAATTCAAAAAACGTAAATGATGAGAAGGTCCCTTTTTTTCCTATATATTGAAAAATTTCAATATTGGAATCCAGAAGTCACACTGTAAGACTTATCTGATCTTATAAATTGTTAAAATATTCGAGTTTTAGTTTTCTGATAAATTCTGAATTTTTTTACGACATTATTCAAATTAAAAATATCATCGAAAACTTACAGCAGCTTGCCAAACAAAAGCTAAAAGAAAAAATAGTACGGGTATTACTGGCATAATATCCACAATTGGATTCAAGAAAGCATAGGCTTCGGGCAATTTCTCCAAAAAAAAAACTACTGGAATAAAGGACGGAGTGAATACAAATACAAATCCAACTAAAGATATTAAGCATAACAAACATTTTGTTCTTTAAAAAAAATAAAAGTTATTTTTGTTTTTTTTTCATTCTAATTTTCAATTTTATTGCATTATATACATAATACAATAAAAAGGAAAATAAAGAGTTATGAATAAAAGTAAAAAAATGAATCAAATAAGATAAGAATCTCGAGAATCCTTCTTTTATTTGAACTTTTCCAGTTTCAAAATATTTTTTATTCTGAAATCAAAAAAATTGAAGAAATCATACTTCCTTCTATATAATATCTTAATTGAATTGTATGTAATGATCAATAAATTTAGTTTTATCCTATCTATCTATATCCATTTATAGATATAGATAGATATGTAGATACGCATATAAAATACTAGTCGCAAATTTTTTTTTTATAGAAATTTTTGAACTGGAATTGACGAACAACCAATATCAATAATAGTCTTTATTAATGTAAAATGGAAAATGGGGCGTGGCCAAGCGGTAAGGCAACGGGTTTTGGTCCCGCTATTCGGAGGTTCGAATCCTTCCATCCCAGAGCATATCTATTTAGGATGTATATCATATTTGAATACAGATTGTATCGCATAATTAAAAGGCACCCTCCTTTTTTTGAAAAAAAAATTACCATTTTTCTACTTTACAAATTATAAAAATATAATAGAGTAGAAAATATATTGCTAGAATATCAAGTTCATTTTCATTTATGTCTTTACTTTTAAAAAGGTTTTCATTATATATAAGAAAAACCGAAACGTAAAAAAAAGGATAGATTCTTATGTAGCGAATGAATCAATCACTATTCACGATTCGATAATTACATACTGGATCTAAGCTAAGGGAATGTTAGAGTAAAACTTCGTTTGAAACGATGTGGTAAAAACCAACGTGCGGCTTGAAAGACATGATTAAATTAGGGGTGGATTTTGATATCCGCCATTTTTTCTAGTATTTTACAAACGAACATGATCTTGACTTGACATCATTTGTTCTGTTCCACTAGACCCCTTTTTTTGTTTTTGGGACAGGAAAGGGATTAATGATGTAAATAGTACATGATGGAACTCGAATTTATTCATTTCTCGGGAGCAAGTATCTAAAATTTAATAAATTCTAAAAAGTTCATAAGTCTGTTTATTTTATAAAAATAGAAAGGATCTTATTTCAGCCAGGTTCAAAAAAAATGGTTGAAATTTGTAAAATTGCTTTTTTATCAAAAAGTTTATCCGCAGGAATTAACTTTTTTTATGATTCTTTCAGAGAAAAACAGGTATGTTGCTCCCATTTTTTTAAAAAATTGAAGATTCCTGGAGTAATGTCTAAACCCAAAGATTCAAAGAAAAGCTAAAAAATCAGGGAATTAAGGAAATACCATTTTCAAATTGTATCATCAATTCTATTATCAAAAATTTTAGAAAAAAGAAATGAATGATAAAGAAACGAAATACGGGCAAGAAAGAGGAGTAGAGACCACTCAATAAATGAAATAGCTGCTGCTTGGTTTTCTTTTTAGTTTTTTGAGAATTTTTCAAATTGAGTGTTATGGAGGTACAAATAGGAAGAGTTTTTTTTTAGAAAGAAAATACGAAAGAAAAATACTTCAGTCATTGTTTAATTGATTTGATGATTTTATTGCTCTATTTTACATCATAATTTTCGAAATACATAGAATTTTTGATATTCTCGAGCTGTACGGGGATAAAAATTTCCTGTACGTTTGGAGGGGGGGTATCTATATCTATCCCAAAGAGCTGTTTATCGAATTGTTGCTAAGGGATGTTCGACCCCAAAGAGAGGGAAGATATCTTCAGAAAGTGGATCCTATAAAGAATTAAACCTATTTCAATATTCCTGTTATTCTTTCATTTCCTTGACAAGGGGCGCTTAACCTACAGGAACTGTTCAGCATATTTCAAAAAAGGCAGGTGTTTTTATAGAACTTAGCTCGAATCAACAAACGAAATTCAATTAATGAAATCAAAAAGGGGGTGTAGATTATTTGTATATAGATTTACAAAACTCCCCGCTCTCTTGTTATATTCATACTTCATTTTTTTATTTCTTGTTGTTTATATAGAATCATAGAATGCAATTTTATATAGTCAGACAATTCATGAAATTTCCATAAATCTTCAAAAAAAATGAAAAATTGTATAGAGATAAAAGAGAGAATATAGGAAAAAAAAGAGTAACTAAATATAGTAATTGGACTTTTAAATAGATTCCCCCCTATGAGGTGATTTTTTTATTTCATATTTCTTCTTATTTTATTCTTATTTCTTTTTAATACTGACTCGCTCTTTATTTTTTTCAGTTATTAATTCTAGTTATTTGATTTATATACTTTTTTTTGATAGTAAATAAATGAGATAGAATATTCAAAATGGAATATTTCTATTATTTGATTTTTCATCCAATGACTATACATTTTTTATATTTTTATGGAAATACAGGAAAAAACTCTATGGAAAAATGGTGGTTCAATTCTAAGTTACTTAATAGGAAGTTCGAATACAGGTGTGAATTAAGTAAATCAATGGAGAGTCTTGGTCCTATTGAGAATACCAGTCTAAGCGAAGAACCCAAAATTTTAACTGATATAGATAAAAAAATTCAGAGGTGGGATGATCGTGATAATTCTAGTTATAATTCTTTTGATTATTTAGTAGGTGTCGATAACATACAGGATTTCCTATCTGATAAAACTTTTTTAGTTAGGGATAATAAGAAGAACAATTATTCCATATATTTAGATATTGAAAATAAAACTTTGGAGATTAACAACAATCATTCTTTTCTAAGTGAACAAGAAAATTTTTTTTCTAGCTATCTGAATACTGTTATTAAGAGTGATTACGATCATTCCATGTATGATACTCCTTTTAGTTGGAACAATTATATTAATAGTTGCATTGATAGTTATTTTCATTCTCAAATCTGTGTTGATAGTTGCATTTTTGGTAATATAGTCGAATATAATGACAGTTATTTTTATAGTTACTTTTTAGGTAAGGTTAGAAATTGTAGTGAAAGTGAGAATTCTAGTTTTAGTTTAATAACTAGTACGAATGATACAAATGATAGTGATTCCACTCTAGGAGAAAATTATAAGAATCTCCATGAAAGTGAAAAATTGACGCATTTGTGGATTGAATGCGAAAATTGTTATGAATTAAATTATAAAAAAATTTGGAAATCAAAAAGGAATATTTGTGAATACTGTGGATATCATTTGAAAATGGACAGTTCAGATAGAATCGAATTTTCGATTGATTCGGGTACTTGGAATCCTATGGATGAAGACATGGTTTCTCTGGATCCCATTGAATTTCATTCAGAAGAAGAACCTTATAAAGATCGTATTGATTCTTATCAAAGAAAAACAGGATTAACTGAGGCTGTTCAAACAGGGACAGGTCAAGTAAATGGTATTCCTGTAGCAATTGGTATTATGGATTTTAAGTTTATGGGAGGTAGCATGGGATCCGTAGTAGGTGAGAAAATCACCCGTTTGGTAGAATATGCTACTAATCAACTTTTACCTCTTATTCTCGTATGTTCGTCCGGAGGAGCGCGTATGCAAGAAGGAAGTTTGAGCTTGATGCAAATGGCTAAAATTTCTTCTGCTTTATATTATTATCAAACAATTCAAAAATTATTCTATGTATCGATACTTACATCTCCTACTACGGGTGGGGTGACAACTAGTTTTGGCATGTTGGGGGATATCATTATTGGCGAACCAAACGCTTATATTGCATTTGCTGGTAAAAGAGTAATTGAACAAACATTGAATAAGACAGTGCCCGAAGATTCACAAGTAGCTGAATCTTTATTCCATAAGGGTTTAATTGATTCAATCGTACCGCGTAATCTTTTAAAGGGAGTTGTAACTGAGTTACTGCAATTCCATAATTTCTTTTCTTTGACTAAAAAGGAAAGAAATTATGGAATTGAAATACAAAATCAAAACATACAGGATCAAAGTAATAAAATAAAAGAATAATAAAAAAATACTAAGAATCATAAAAGGGTATATTCTGATATATATCGGCTTAGCTATAATCACTAGAATTCCTATATACTAAGTATAAAGATATAGGAATTCTAGTGATTATAGACTGTCTTTTTTAATAAAAATAAGAATAAAAATCGACAAAAATAAAAATAGATATAGTACAAATAGTAAATCGAGGTACCCTTATTTATGATAAACTTTCCTTCCATTTTTGTTCCTTTAGTGGGTCTAGTATTTCCGGCAATTGCAATGGCTTCTTTATTTCTTTATGTTCAAAAAAACAAGATTTTTTAGATACGGCGGTAAGTAGGGAAAAATATTATAGATCTTTTTTTTAGAGCTGGAAGCAATTGGATGAATTCCCCCTAAAGGTTTACATTTCAGTAGCACCAGTTGATGAAAATTACTTTAGAAACAAGTAAAATTCTGGGGTTTTTTATTCCACAATTATTATTCTTAAAAAGAAAAAGAGGGGGTAATGAATATTTTAAAAAAAAGATCAAAAGAAGTACTGATCTATTCTATAACAGAGTCTCGAAAAATAAGCAATATCTTTTCAGCCTTTATCATTTTTTTAGGTTCATTGGGGTTATTGTTGGTTGCAATAGGGGTCGCGATGGCTTTTTATGGAATTAGGGGTCTCTTTATTAGTTTTTATTTGTGGTGGATTATTTTGTGGGATATTGGCGGTGGTTTTGATATCTTCGATAAAAAAAATAAAGAAGAAGTATGTTTTCTTCGTTGGGGATTTCTTGGAAAAAATCGTCGTATTATTCTCAAAATACCTATGAACGAGATTAAATCTATCAGAATAATAACAGGAGTTCAAGAACGAAGTATTTTGACTCGTACTCTTACTTATGAGAGTCTCGTTTATATGGAAACAATAGAACAGGGGTTTATTCCCTTGACTCGTATTGAAGATAATTTGACTCCACTAGAAATTGCAAATAGAGCTGGCGAATTATCTTTTTTTTTAGGTGTACCGCTTCTTTATTGATGAAAATTGGACTTAACTAGAAATAAAATTGCACAAAAAGTTTCAGAATTGTCCTATTTATTTAGTGTACCGATTGAAATATTTTGAAAAAAAAAACTGTTTTTTTCAAAATATTTCAATTTTTATTTTTATAGATGGGACATTTTTTGATTTCGAAATTTGAATATTATAGTCATAACTCGAAGTGCTCCTTGGTCTATTTCTAAAAAGAATCCTTTTTTCTTCGAATCTTAGCAATTAATATCCTTTCGAAACAATATTTTTTTCTTCATTGGATTGGAATTGACTTGTTCTTATTAACTCTTTGGTTCGAGAATTTATATATAATTTAAGTGACACAATAAAAGCTTTTTCTATTCTTTTATTAACTGATTTATGTATAGGATTCCATTCAACCCATGGGTGGGAACTACTTTTTGGCTTCGTTTATAAAGATTTTGGATTTGCTCAAAATGATCAAATTATATCTGGTCTTGTGTCCACTTTTCCAGTCATTTTAGATACAATTTTAAAATATTGGATTTTCCGTTATTTAAATCGCATATCTCCATCACTTGTAGTGATTTATCATTCAATGAATGATTGACAGAAAAACCGATTTACTTCAATGAATTTCAAGTTTTTATCTAAAAAAGATAATTTTTCATTTTCCCCTCTTTAAAAAAAAGTTAAATAAAATAGGGGTTCCCACCTTGGATAGGGAACTATGCGAGTGACCTACCTAATCTTATTGTAGAAATTTTCAGGATCAATGATTAGACCATGCAAACTAGAAATGCTTTTTCTTGTATAGAGGAGGGGATTACCCGATCCATTTCTATATCGGTCATGATATATATAATAATTCGAGCACCCTTTTCAAATGCATATCCAATTTTTGCACAACAGGGTTATGAAAATCCCCGAGAAGCAACCGGTCGTATTGTCTGTGCCAATTGCCATTTAGCTAATAAGCCCGTGGATATTGAGGTTCCACAAGCGGTACTTCCTGATACTGTATTTGAAGCAGTTGTTCGAATTCCTTATGATATGCAAGTGAAACAAGTTCTAGCTAATGGTAAAAAGGGAACTTTGAATGTGGGGGCTGTTCTTATTTTACCGGAAGGTTTTGAATTGGCACCCCCCGATCGTATTTCGCCTGAGATTAAAGAGAAGATAGGCAATCTGTCTTTTCAAAACTATCGCCCTACAAAAAAAAATATTCTTGTAGTAGGCCCTGTTCCTGGTCAGAAATATAATGAAATCACGTTTCCTATTCTTTCCCCGGATCCCGCTAGTAAAAGAGATATTCATTTCTTAAAATATCCTATATATGTAGGCAGATTTATCTTGACGGGAGCAAGAGTAATAGTAATGTTTATAATGCTACAGCAGCAGGTATAGTCAAAAAAATCATACGAAAAGAAAAAGGGGGATACGAAATCACTATAGTAGATGCATTAGATGAGCGTGAAGTGATTGATATTATACCTCCAGGACCAGAACTTCTTGTTTCAGAAGGTGAATCTATCAAACTTGATCAGCCATTAACAAGTAATCCTAATGTCGGTGGATTTGGTCAGGGGGATGCGGAAATAGTACTTCAAGATCCATTACGTGTTCAAGGTCTCTTGTTCTTCTTGGCATCTATTATTTTAGCACAAATCTTTTTAGTTCTTAAGAAGAAACAATTTGAGAAGGTTCAATTGTTCGAAATGAATTTTTAGTTCCGCGTATTTATCAACATATTAAACTCGTAAAAATAACTCAATTTTTTTGATAATTTTTGTAATTATATTCTGTATAATATCTGTATAATAGAAAAAATATATATATATATATTCAAATATGGAAAAGTTACTCTAAGGGGGATTCTTTGTTTTTTCTTTTTTTTTTCTTTGTCCTTTCCTAGAGTCCGATTCCTATTCCTTCTTGTTTGTGTTGAAATAGAAATATTCTAAAAATATCAATAAAATACTATTTTTGAATCCCTTCCTGAAAAATCCTATATCTTAGTTTCTCTTTTTTCCAACTTAGAATCTTTCTGCCAGATAATCTTTTATGGTATATAAATAATATGTAAAATAATATGTAATGAACAAATAAAAAAAAAAAGAATGAAATGGAATTTTTTGAAACATCGGTCATTTATATGAAAAAAAATTAGAATTCTTAAGAACTCAAGGGGGATCCACTTGCATTCGTCAAAGAAAGAGTGGATCCCTGTTCAGTTCTTACACTTTCATTTCAAAAACCCAAATAGAATACGATTACTACAGAGATGAGCCCAATCCGGAATATGAACCATAAAAGAAAATACCAATTAAACCGATCACAGTAATACCAGTTACAGTACCTATTATCCAAAGAGGAATTCTTCCAGTAGTATCGGCCATTTATCCCACTTTCCTCCACATTTAATCACGTAGTCAGTCATGCTAAAGACATTAACAAACAGTCATAGATAATTATGAAATGATATCCTTCCGAATGGGATAAAAGAATTCTTAATATATATATTATTGACTATTCCTATTTCTTCTATTAATTCTAATTAATTGAAGAAATAATTTGAAAATAAAACAGCAAGTACAAAAATAAGTAATAACCCCCAGTAGAGACTGGTACGATTCAATTCAACATTTTGTTCATTTGGGTTTGATTGTGTCATAGCTCTATAATTCAAATTAAGTTTATCGTTGGATGAACTGCATTGCTGATATTGATCCCAAAAAAGAAACAGTGGGTACCCCTAGTCCGTGAACAGCTAGCCATCGTACTGTAAAAATTGGATAGGTCCTATCTATAGTCATTGGAGCCTCCTAAAAAGATCTACTAAATTCATCAAGTTGTTCCAAAGGATCAAAACGGCCAGTTATTAATGGAATTCCTTGTCGGTTCTCTGTAAAATACTCGTTTGGGCGGGGACTTCCAAATACATCGTAAGCTAGACCTGTACTGACAAATAACCAACCTGCAATGAATAGGGAGGGTATAGTAATGCTATGAATAATCCAGTATCGGATACTGGTAATAATATCAGCAAAAGAACGTTCTCCTGTGCTTCCAGACATCTTGAACTCCACATATTCTTGTACAATCAAAAGGGGGGGATCGAGTCCATAAAAGACGAGATCAGTAAGGCGAAATTTACTGAAATAGAATCCTTGTTAGATCGTCCATTTTGTACCAACGGTGTCTTTTGAGTATACCGAATCAGTATAGCTATCCTTCTTCTAACAGAGCAATGAAATTTCACAATCAGTGTAAAATTTTAGTACTAGATTTTTTTCTTCTTTTTTCATTGATTGTCTCTATGTAGTCAAAAATCCGATAGAAAATTTTGCAAAGTTTGGGTATATAAAAATTTTTTTTATATTAAATTTTTAGAGTAATAGTATAGTAATAGTATAAAAGGAAGGTTCTTAACATTTCAAATTATTAGTTTTGGATTAGAAACTAAAGATCCATTAAAATCGGAATATGAGAAAAGGGTTTCTAATAATTAATAAAGTAGATAATTCATAAAGTAGATTTTCTATTTTAATAATTCAATTATTGCCAAATCAATAAATATATTTTTTGTGGTTGTTGAAGATCTTTTTTTCTATTTTCTTCTACATTAATTCAAAGTGAAATAAAATGAAATAACAGAGTTATTATTCTTTGTTTGAATATTCATAATTTTTCTTTTTCCAATATAAACAGAATTCTATTGGATATCTATAGAATAATACTAAATATTTTCATTAGATCAGTTTACTTAATTCCTGAGTTGATTAAGAAGTATGTTGATTTGAAATCACAGGATGGGTAGATGTAACAGATGAGGAATTTATTTCTAAATTATGTTACTCTATTTCTTTTTTTTTTTCGTCTCTAATAATTGAATTTATTGAGGAATTGCCAATTTTGAATTGTATCTTTCAAGTAGGATTTTTTATCTTCTTTTTTCTCTCAAAAATGGAAATTTAGGGAAGTGCTTTATAAACATATGTATAAAAAGAACGAACATATTTCATTTAGTTTCTATATGCCCACTATCACTAGTTATTTCGGTTTTTTACTATCGGTTTTAATTATAACCTCGTCTCTATTTATTGGTCTTAGTAAAATACGACTTATTTGATTTGTAATTTTGAGAGGAATAGTAAATTTTGGTATAAGACATTCTAGAATTCCTTACTATGTCAATTTACAATTCTCGATCGTTGAGATTTATGATCAATACAGATTTATGTTTAAGGCTAGATATTATATTACCTTTCTTTTTACTTTTCGAACAAATAAAAATGATTGAAGTTTTTCTATTTGGAATCGTGTTAGGTTTAATTCCTATTACTTTGGCTGGATTATTTGTAACTGCATATTTACAATACCGACGAGGTGATCAGTTGGATCTTTGATTCATTAATGTCTCTTTTTTTGTGATTCCCTATTTATTTAGTTTAATCCTAATCGACAAGGATAAAATTCAGACTTTCTTTTGAATGTTCAATTATTTCAGTGTAATTATCAGGCGAATAATACTAGAATCACGCTTTGTAGGATTTGAACCTACGACATCGGGTTTTGGAGACCCGCGTTCTGCCGAACTGAACTAAGAGCGTTTTGTTTTCATAAATTATATGATCCAAATCCATTTTGCATATAGATATTCAGTATGTATGTTCAATTGGAATTCGTCTTCACAGGTTCCCGGTTTATTGCTCATCTCATAGAATATGCAATATTATAGAATACGGAATATCATAGAATAAGTAATTGTTAGGGATAGGGATGACAAGATTTGAACCCTTGACATTTTGTACCCAAAACAAACGCGCTACCAAGCTGCGCTACATCCCTTTTCCATTTGTTTATAGTGTTATTGTAAAGAATCTTTGTCTTGTTTTCCACATTTTTCTCTGTTGATATATATCAACAGAGAAAAAATACTTAAATAATAAAAAGAAAGGAGGATTTGAAATGCGAGATCTAAAAACATATCTTTCCGTGGCACCAGTAGTAAGTACTTTATGGTTCGGGGCTTTGGCGGGTTTATTGATAGAGATCAATCATTTTTTTCCAGATGCATTGATATTCCCCTTTTTTTAATTTTAGTTATTGACACGGGAAGGGGTGAAGAAGATGAAAGGTCCAATTATATATTAAATATGTGTAATTAACCTACTCTTCTTTTTTTTTTTTTTTTTAGGAAAGATAAAGACGAAAGATTAAATTGGCCTCATTGAAATTCGGAGTGACACTCGGGATCGGGATCTGGTCCAAGCTTCAATGGAATTGAATTATTAATTCAATTCCTATGAAAAAGAAAGTGAAAGCAGAAATCCATAGGTTGGGGCAACAATATCATAAAAAATAATTTAAAAAAACGAAAATACTGGCAATTTGAAACGAAATATAGTTACAGATCCTTGTATTCTTTTTGTACTATCTTTTTTGTACTAGATTCAATTAAATTGGAACGAAATCTTTCATAATTTTTCGAATTCTTCTTTTTTATCTTATCTTAGTTGTTTTCATCTTTTTCTTAGATTCTTAGATTCGAATCCTAAAAGAGTTATAAGTGAATTAAAAACCCAAAGGAGGGTCATGTCCAAGGGTAAAGATATCCGAGTAAGTGTTCTTTTGGAAGGTACTGGTTGTGATAAAAAGAGTCTAAATAAGGAATAAAGCGGTATTTCTAGATAGATTACTAACAAGAATCGACACAATACGCCTAGTCGATTGGAATTGAGAAAATGATGTCCTCGTCGTTATATAACAACATATGCTAAAGAAGAAAAAAAATACAAATCCTTTATTATAATTATATTTATTTAAATCAATGTTATTTTTGGAATAGGAATAAATAAACTATGGAAAAACCTAAGAGACTCTTTATTAAATCCAAGCGATCTTTTCGTAGACGTTTGCCCCCGATTCAATCGGGGGGCCGAATTGATTATAAAAACATGGGTTTAATTTGTCGATTTATTAGTGAACAAGGAAAAATATTATCTAGACGTGTAAATAGATTGACCTTAAAACAACAACGATTAATTACTGTTGCTATAAAACAAGCTCGTATTTTATCTTTGTTACCTTTTCTTAATAACGAAAAACAATTTGAAAAAAGCGAGTCGACTGCTAAAATTACTCCTTTAAGAAAAAAAAATAGAAATTAAAAATTCGAAATCCAATTTGAATATAGATTCGAATTAAACATGGATTGATGTTTTGTTCAAAATTAGGATAATTCCATTTGATTTTTTTGTTGGAATAAAAAAGATAATAGGTAAGGAAGAATAATTTTTTAAGCATGGTTGTTTATTTTGATAGCTTTATCGTATGATAAAGCTATGAAAATAAACAAATTTCTAGTCTATACCTTCCTGCAGTAAATAAGGGGTTTTAAGTTTTTATGATATTATCGGCAATCATAAAAAGACAATTCTCTTTTAATATAGCAATTTGTGCAACTATTTTACGATTAAGAAGCAATTGCTTGGTGTATAGACTATTCATTAAATTATTATAAATATAAGATACTTTTTGATTCTCGCGAATTACTGCATTTATTCGACTAATCCATAAACCACGAAAATCTCTTTTTTTCCTATCTCTATCCCGATGAGCCGAAACTAAAGCTTTCAATTTCTGTTGAGTAATAGTTCGGGTAAGTCTTGAATGAGCTTCGCGAAAACTTGATACGAATAAACGAATTTTTGTCCTCCGTTTGTGAGCTATATATCCTCGTTTAATTCTGGTCATTTAATAAATGATATTTTCAGGAATAACTTTTTAATTTTTCAGTTATTCTTTTTTTCTTCCTAGTCTATTAATAACAAAAATGGATTCTTCCGATGTATAAAAAAATATTCCAACGGCTCTTGCTACTATAACCGCCCCAACCACGATTTTTTATATTAAACATTTAACCTCAAAATCAGAAATTGTATAGATACTAGATATCAAATAAAATAAAAATAGTAAATGAAATAGGACACATATTTTTATAATGAATTGGTGGGTTCCTTCGTTTCTATGATTTTTTTTAGAAATGACCAGGTCCTCTCTATACACCGGAGCCTTTTTATTTTCATTTTTGATTCATTTAATGAATGTTATTGTTAACTTGTACAGTTCACACTCTGTGGCTCTACCCATGCAATATTGAGTAAGTAGGTTTTTTCACAACCAAATCTAATTATATAGTAACGGCATTTAATTATGAAAATTTGCTGGGTAGCTGACCCTCTTATTCCATTCTTACAAAATCCATCAAAATACATTCATTAAGGACATACTTTATTTTTAATTGAAATAGTATTTTCTCCGCTTAACGGGTAACTTTTTTTTGTTACCGATGGGAAAGTCCTTCTCATATGAAATTGCAAATGTGTATTATTGGTTTTGCACCAATCGAAACCATAAATTTTATACAAGATAGAAGAATGTAAAGAATTATATAATTATATAGAAAAGAATTATATATTAAGTTAAGATAGTGTGAATGTAGTTTTTGCATTCACACTATCTTAACTGATTACCAATACTGAAAAATTTTAATTTGTTTTTTCTTAGTATTTAAGCTGAACGAGTCGCACATACACCCTAGTACACGTTCCTCGACGTTGAGGGCATCCCCGAAGAGCTGGGGATTTTGTGACGTTTCGGATTGGCTGTCTTGTGTTTCTAATAAGTTGTTTCATAGTTGGCACGGTAAGTCGTACTATATATATCTATATTTTTGTATAATGAGCAGGTTTAGATCTATCCTAACCGTGAATTACTTATATTCTATATTCCTTATTTATATATTCTATATTCCTTATTTATAGCCTATATTAATAAATATACTATATTAATAGATTAACTCTTAGAGATTTTATTTTAAAATGTAAAGTAAGATAGAGTAAAAAATTAAATTTCCAATCTTGTATTTAATTAGAATAACCTTTGCCACCAATTTTTTATTCAACTGCTACAAGATCTACAATTCCATGAGCTTGGGCTTCTGCTGCTGACATAAAAACATCCCTTTCCATGTCTTCCGATATAACCCATAAAGGTTTGCCCGTTCTTTGTACATAAACCCTTGTGATAGTTTCACGCATTTTCAGTAGCTCTTCTGCTTCCAGGACAAATTCTCCCACTTGTGCCTCATAAAAAGAACTAGCAGGTTGGTGGATCATTACCCTGATTATATCACTTAAGTAGTATTTCCCTTATCTTGATAAATCTTTTTAGAATTCTTTTTACTATATTGGTAGATTGCTAAAGATTGTCTTTATTCCCAAAATAAAGGTAACAGAAAAGGGACAAAGACAAATAAGATAAAGGGCAAAAAGTATATTCAATAACCGTACAAGCATTTTCTGCATATTGATGCATACGGCTTTTGTACTTATGCAATTCATTTTTTCCTCTATGGATAGAGTAGAGTATTTTCTTCGATGAATTTTGTTTCTACATTTACAAATTTCTTTTTTTCTATCAAAGAAAAAAGAAGTACAAAATCTACTAGGTCTTTTGGATCCGGATCCTTAAATAATAAACAATAGAATAACCAACTTTCTTTTTGAATCTATTTTTAAATACTATGATGGTTTCGTTGTTTTTTATATCATTTTGGTATTCAACAATCCAAAAGTTTCTTTTTTTTTTTCATATATTAAGTTTTCTTCTGATTCAAATAAAAATTGTTACAAGCTTTCTGGTATGAAAAAAAACAAAAAAGTATGCGACACTACTAAAATGAAACTAGGTTTCTTATAGATCAGATAAAATTGAAAATACCCTCTTTTTCATACTACTCTTTCTATATATAATTAAATGATTCAAAAAAATTGCATATGGAATTCAAAATACCATGCTATTATTACTTTGGTTTTTATGGCGAAGGTATAGTATATATAGATAGATATCTATTCTATATATTCTCAAAGAAAAGAATCATTGGCGCCAAGCGTGAGGAAATGCAAGACGTTTGGTAATTGTGCCTCCTGCCAAAAGAAAGGATCCCATTGAAGCAGCTAATCCCAGACATACTGTCTGTACATCTGGTTGTACAAATTGCATAGTATCATAAATAGCTATTCCACGTATTACCCACCCCCCGGAGAGTTTATAAACAGAGACAATTCTTTATTCTCTTTCTCTATGCTCAGATATATCATAATACTAATAAGTTGATTCGATATTTCACTATCAACATCTTGACCTAAAAAAAGTAATCTTTCTCGATAAAGTCGATTGATTAGGATTCCATTTTTTCCTTAAAAGCCGTACATGCACCTTTTGATGCATACAGTTCATCAAAAATTATATAAGCAAAAAAGGAATCAATGTGTCGATTTTAATCTTTCTCTTTTTCTAATGGATTTCTTCGAACTAAAAAAGAAGAAGAATATACTTAATTTAGTGAACTATCTTCTCATTGATGTATTGCTTTCATCGAGATCGAAGCCGAATCACAATGTAATTTTCTTGTTTCTGAATGGACTTTTTCAATTCTTTTAGGTTTCTTTTCTACTCTGAGTAAAGATCTGCCCGATTTGGATTTGCACATATAGAACAAATAGTCCAAAACTATGTATTTTTGTTAGAACTTCTTCCTTTTCTGAATTTATTAATGTTTTTTGTAAAATACAATATATAGATATGATAGAAGTAGCGATCATAGAAATATTACCAATTGGTTTTTTCTACACAGAGCCTGGGTACTTGATTTTATTGGTCCAATTAAGCCAACCATAAATTATTCATAATTTCGAGTAATAATCTGGAAATTTTATCTAAAAATGAAAAAATCGATAGAATAGTACTTCATTACACTTCACGCTCCCCATTTTTTTATCTTTATGATTTCATCATTCTCTTTTGGGGGTGAAAGCGGGGATATCTCGATCGGGGGAGAAAACGGGTAAATCCCATATAACCTACTATATCTGACAAGTCGCACTATATATCAACCCAAGATGCATCTTTATCCCCGGGGGTTCGAAAGGGTACTCTTGGAACACCAATGGGCATAAAATGGACAAATAATAAAGTCATATATCTCACTTTAGTGTGGAAACGTAAGAATTAGCTTATCGTGTTAAAAAAGATTTACTTGATTTTATATTAATATTGCTTTTTTTTTTTATAAAAAAGAAGACTAAATAAAGTCGAGTTGTTATAAATGGGTCATTGGGGTGATAAGCGAATATGTCTGCATTTACTTATTTAAATAGTCATAGAGAAAGTTGTCAACCCCTTTCGTCTCCCCACCATTGCGTATTGTTACTTATCCGATATAGAATAAATCTGTTTCTTTGATTTCGACAAATATGATTGTTCCATTTTCCAAGAGAATCTACTGAAAGGCTATATTCATTTTTTTCCAGTGCAATAAAGTTACATAGTGTCTATTTTTTGTTGAAGGGGTATTTTTTCATGGGTTTACCTTGGTATCGTGTTCATACTGTTGTTTTAAA
>NC_140801.1:16471031-16476031 GCF_037176805.1 Vigna unguiculata
TATAGTTTGCATACTTTTGTATTACCTCTTCTTACTGCTGTATTTATGTTAATGCACTTTTCAATGATACGTAAGCAAGGCATTTCTGGTCCTTTATAGTGAATATGGGTCATAGATATTTGTAATCACTTCATTATCATTTTGTATTTTGGGGAGGATTTTTTTTCATTGCTACAATTATGGATTATAAAACAAAATAAAACATGTATTTAGATATTTTTCTTCAACTTAACAAAAATTGAATTTTTTTTACATACAAAAATAGTTGAAGGGAATTCTCCAAAAAAAATGGATTATGGGAGTGTGTGACTTGAACTATTTATTTGGCCGCGCAGATATATGACTTTATCTTATCTGCCACATTATAATTTACAATTAAATGTGTCTTTTTTCCAACCACCAAGCAAGGCTCTTACAGAGAGGGTAGGCTGGTTTTACTTGAAGAGAATCTTTTCTATGATCAGACTCGATTTTATTCTGCATCAACAGGCTCCATAAGATCCAGTAAAAGAAGTGATGTGATATAGTCTGAATTCTATATAGTATGACAACGCATTCATTTCCTATGCATTGATTTGATTTCTGATACTATTGGAGTGAACAAAGTAGATCTAAAGAACAACGCAAGTTAGGTTATATTAGTAACAAGTAAATTCTTTGTACATAAAAAGTATCAAGATTTTTTTTTGATAGGATAACAATTGCAAAGTTTGAGATCACCCAGAAAGCATTATCAACTTGAAAAGTCTACTCGGGTATTGAGCGTTTACTAAAATTTACTTAAAAAGAACTTAATTTTTTTTTCAATAAAAAATGGTAACTTTGGAAAAAGAGAATAGAATCAAGTTTCTTTTATTATTTAGAATCTTCATATATGTGTGGATAACACATACATTTTTTTCTAGTTTATTCTATAGATACAATTGAAGAAAAATTTGATTAGTGCTCGAGCCGGATGATGAAAAAATATCATATTCGGTTCTTTTAGAGGATGGATCTATAAGAATTCACCTATCCCAATAACAAAAAAACCTGACTTGAATGATCCTGTATTAAGAGCTAAATTGGCTAAGGGAATGGGTCATAATTATTATGGAGAACCCGCATGGCCTAACGATCTTTTATATATTTTTCCAGTAGTAATTCTAGGTACTATTGCCTGTAACGTAGGCTTAGCGGTTCTAGAACCATCCATGATTGGGGAACCTGCGGATCCTTTTGCAACTCCTTTGGAAATACTACCTGAATGGTATTTTTTTCCCGTATTTCAAATACTTCGTACAGTGCCCAATAAGTTATTGGGCGTTCTTTTAATGGTTTTGGTACCTACGGGATTATTAACAGTACCCTTTTTGGAGAATGTTAATAAATTCCAAAATCCATTTCGCCGCCCAGTAGCAACTACCATCTTTTTGATTGGTACTGTAGTTGCCCTTTGGTTAGGTATTCGAGCAACATTACCTATTGAGAAATCCCTAACGTTAGGTCTTTTTTAAAATTATAAGATTGGTTTCATTTTGAATTCATTTTGAAATAAAATAAATATCATGACATCTGTATTGTATATCTAGGGAGAATTCTTTCTGAACCTACTAATCCCTAGATACATCTATTCCTTTTTAGATATATTCTGACCATTAGGATTTGTTCTAAATATTTAAATTACATATTTTGACCTTTCATTTTGAGTTTAGAAAAAAAATCAATTTGAAAAAATCCTATGTCAATAGATTTCAATTTTATGCAAAATACTTTTGTATTTTTAAAATGTCCAATATAGATTTTCCATCTTCTACGCGAAAATGTTCAAATTTCAGAAGGTCTTCTTGACTGTTATTCAAAAGTTCTAATAATGTATGAATTGGATCTTTTGAGACAATTATAGATCTTGGGAGGTAATTCTAATTGGTCAATAAAAATAGATTTCAATGCTATTTCTTTTTTATTTTTCCTTAGTTTATCTTTAACCAATATATCATGAAAAGTAAAAAGGGGCAAAGTCACTTTGTCTTGATTTTTTTCTAAATGAAAGTTATCTTCTTCTGCGTGTAAAAAGGGAAGAAATAAATCAATCAAATTTTGGGAGGCTTCATAAAGGGCTTCCTTAGGAGTTAAACTTCCGTTTGTCCATATCTCCAGAAAAAGTATTTCTTGTTTTTCATTCCCATTGACATAAGAATGAATACTATAATTTACATTTCGAACAGGCATGAATCTAGCATCTATATCATAACTTCCGTCTTGAAAGTTTTTTAATGTTTTTATACGATACCCACGATTTCTCTCAATTTTTAATTCAATACACAAATTAACAGGTTCTGTTACGTTGGCTATATGTTGTCTATTATCAACGATTTCCACCGAGGGTGGTAAAATGATGTCTTGAGCGGTTATATATCCAGGACCTTTGAAAGAAATCCATGCGTCCTGTGTTCCATACATATTACTTTTCAATACAATTTTTTTCAAATTCATGAAAATTTCATGTACTGATTCTTCAATACCTATTATGGTAGAATATTCATGTGGTATTTTCTCCGATTTTACACGTGTGATACATGTTCCCTCTATTTCTCCGAGTAAAATTCTTCGGATTGCAATGCCTATTGTATCGGCTTGACCTTTCATAAATGGGGACAGAATAAAGCGTCCATAATAAAGACGCTTACTGTCTATTCGTGATTCAACACATTTCCATTGTAGTGTCCGAGTAGAGACTCTTAATTTCTCTTGAACCATAGTAATTATTTTGATAAAACTCTTGACTTGTTTTTTTCTCTTGAACTATTTTTAATGTTTATTTTTAGTTTTATACACGTCTTTTTTTAGGAGACCTACATCCATTATGTGGCATAGGAGTTACATCTCGTATAAAATTTAATAGTATACCACTTCTACGAATAGCTCTTAATGTTGCATCTCTTCCGAGGTCAGGCCCTTTTATCATGATTTCTGCTCGTTGCATGCCTTGATCCGATACTGTTCGAATAGCATTTCCTGCTGCAGTTTGAGCGGCAAAAGGTGTTCCCCTTCGTGTACCCTTGAATCCACAAGTACCCGCGGAGGACCAAGAAATCACCCGACCTCGTACATCTGTAATAGTCACAATAGTATTGTTGAAACTAGCTTGAACATGAATAATTCCCTTTGGTATTTTACGAGTATGATTACGCGAACCAATACGTACATTCTTACGTGAACCTTTTTTAGGTATAGATTTTGCCATATTCGATTATTTCAATACAATATTTCATTAAAAAAAAAATAAGATAGATCTAGGGTATGGAGATATCCATTTCATGTCAAAAACGGATCCTTTTCCAATTCTTTTCGAATTTGATATTCGATTTTTTCTATATTCTTTTTATTTGCTTTTGATTAATATCAAATACAATTTTTGAAATAAAAGTTAAAAGTTGAAATATCAATAATATTTAAAAAATGGATTTTTCATTTTCATAGAATAATATATATTCTAGATAATTTTATAATTTTCTCTCTTTTTTTATCTAGTCTATTTTTTTAGAAAGCTTCTGTTTGTTCAAATATTATCCATGTCTTTGTTTATGTTTTGGATTGAAACAAATTACTATAATTCGTCCTCGTCTTCGAATCAATCGACATTTTTCACAAATTTTACGAACCGAGGTGTTTATTTTCATATTTTACATTCCTTAATTAGTTAATCCAAAATTGTGGAAGAAAATAAAGGTTCCTTACATTTTGAACGTCTATTAGTGGCTTTCTCAATAAAATAGAAAATAAAGTTGAGATTAAAAAACATCCTAATTCAATTGAGTGACTTCTCTTTTTTATTTTCTTATCGTATGTCCAGAAAAAGTATTGGAAACATATTCTAGAATAGAAATAAAAATCCAATTTGCATTAATTGTATATAAACCTTAAACCCCGGGCAAATAATTTATGGATAAGTTATTCATTTAGTAATTAAATCTTCGTGAATTTCCCTTTTTTTTACAATTCCAGTGAAATCCCTTCTTACATTCATCAATAAATATATCTATCTAAAAAAAATAGATATATTTCTATCTATGAGGGATGAAGTTCTATTAGAAACTTGCGTTTTATCTCTCTTTTTTTTTTACATAAATGAAATGGATACAAGTTTCTCATCGAATTCGGATATTAGAAAGATTACCATATATAACATAAAACTTCGCCGCCGATTTTTTCTAATCGAGCCTCTCGATCTGTCATTATACCTCTAGAAGTTGAAAGAATGACAATCCCCATGCCTCCTAAAATTCGAGGGATTTGTTGATAATTGTAATATATTCGTAGACCAGGTGTACTTATTCGTTTTAAATTTAAAAAACTTTTATATGATTCTTTTCTATTTCTTCGATACCGTAGAGTTAAAACTAAAAAATATTTGTCGTTTTCTCTATGTTTTCTGATGTTTTCAACAAAACCCTCTCGTAAAAGTATTTTTACAGGTTTTTCTGTAATGTTAGTAAAAGGTAATTGAACCATTCCTTTTTTATTCATGTCAGCATTTCGTATATAGGTTATTATGTTGGCGATAGTGTCCTTCCCCATGGTAAACGAAAAAAATTGTTGCCTCTTACTTTTTATATAATCAACATACTCCTTACATAAAATGATATTTCTTATTTGTGTATTTTTTATCTATAGATAGATCTTTATAACTCATTATAGCTCATTGACTAAGTTCGTTGAAATTTCTATTGTGACTATCATCGACTATTGTAAAATAAACAATTCAAAAAATCGAATAAAAGAAGATATTCAACTAAAGCAAATAGAAAATTCAAATAGAAATTCAAGTATCATAATGTTTTATTTATGTACAAATCACATCAATTACTATTTGTACTGTGTGTTGTAAATAAAATAGACATGAACCTTTTTTTTTTATTTGACCAAAAGACAAGGCTTCTGTATAGAGGTTCTTCTTTATCATAAGAGTCTATTTTGACAAATCAATAAAATATTGAATTGATTGAATTCTTCATTAA
>NC_140801.1:16481031-16486031 GCF_037176805.1 Vigna unguiculata
GAGGCAGTCAATCAATATAGATTGATCCGAAATCTGATTCAAATCCAATATAGCACCCATGGTTACATAAGAAATGTATTGAATCGATTCAATTGCAACTTCGAATATGGAATTCAAAGGTATCAAATAGGAAATGATACTCTGAATCATCGAACTAGAATGAAATACACGATCAACCAACATTTATCAAATTTGAAAAAGAGTCAGAAGAAGTGGTTCGATCCTCTTATTTTGATTTCTCGAACGGAGAGATCTATGAATTGGGATCCTAATGTATATAGATACAAATGGTCCAATGGGAGCAAGAATTTCCAGGAACATTTGGACTATTTCATTTCTGAGCAGAATAGCCGTTTTCAAGTAGTGTTCGATCGATTACATATTAATCAATATTCGATTGATTGGTCTGAGGTTATCGACAAAAAAGATTTGTCTAAGTCACTTTGTTTATTTTTGTCCAAGTTACTTCTTTTTTTGCCCAAGTTTCTTCTCTTTTTGTCTAACTCACTTCCTTCTTTTTTATTTGTGAGTTTTGGGGGTATCCCCATTCATAGGTCCGAGATCCACATCTATGAATTGAAAGGTCCGAATGATCCACTCTGTAATCAGTTATTAGAATCAATAGGTCTTCAAATCTTTCATTTGAAAAAAAGGAAACCCTTATTATTGGATGACCAAGATACTTCCCAAAAATCGAAATTCTTGATCAATGGAGGAACAATATCACCATTTTTGTTCAATAAGATACCAAAGTGGATGATTGACTCATTCCATACTAGAAAGAATCGCAGGAAATCTTTTGATAACACAGATTCCTATTTCTCAATGATATCCCACAATCCAGACAATTGGCTGAATCCCGTGAAACCATTTCATAGAAGTTCATTGATATACTATTTTTATAAAGCAAATCGACTTCGATTCTTGAATAATCAATATCACTTCTGCTTCTATTGTAACAAAAGATTCCCTTTTTATGTGGAAAAGGCCCGTATCAATAATTATGATTTTACGTATGGACAATTCCTCAAAATCTTGTTCATTCGCAACAAAATCTTTTCTTTTTGCGATGGTCAAAAAAACATGCTTTTTTGAAGAGAGATACTATTTCACCAATCGAGTTACAGGTATCTAACATATTGATACCTAACGATTTTCCGCAAAGTGGCGACGAAGGGTATAACTTCTACAAATCTTTCCATTTTCCAATTCGATACGATCCATTCGTTCGTGGAGCTATTTACTCGATCGCAGACATTTCTGGAACACCTCTAACAGAGGGACAAATAGTCCATTTTGAAAAAACTTATTGTCAACCTCTTTCAGATATGAATATACCTGATTCAGAAGGGAAGAACTTGTATCAGTATCTCAATTTCAATTCAAACATGGGTTGGATTCACACTCCATGTTCTGAGAAATATTTACCATCCGAAAAAAGGAAAAAACGGAGTTCTTGTCTACAAAAATGCCTTGAGAAAGGTCAGATGTATAGAACCTTTCAACAAGATAGTGTTTTTTCAACTCTCTCAAAATATATACCATGGTTCCTTACCTCGACGGGGTACAAATATCTAAATTTCATATTTTTAGATACTTTTTCAGACCTATTGCCGATACTAAGTAGTAGCCAAAAATTTGTATCCATTTTTCATGATATTATGCATGGGTCAGATATATTATGGCAAATTCGTCAGATTCCATTGTGTGTTCCACAATGGAATCTGATAAGTGAGATTCCGGGTAATTGTTTCCATAATCTTCTTCTGTCCGAAGAAATGACTCATCGAAATAATGAGTTACTATTGATATCGACACATCTGAGATTGCTAAATGTTCAGGAGTTCTTCTATTCAATCCTTTTCCTTCTCCTTGTTGCTGGATATCTCGTTCGTACACATCTTCTCTTTGTTTCTCGAGTCTATAGTGAGTTACAGACAGAGTTCGAAAAGGTAAAATCTTTGATGATTCCATCATACATGATTGAGTTGCAAAAACTTCTGGATAGGTATCCTACATCTGAACTGAATTCTTTCTGGTTAAAGAATATCTTTCTAGTTGCTCTGGAACAATTAGGAGATTCTCTAGAAGAAATACGGAGTTTTGCTTTTGGTAGCAACATGCTATGGGGTGGTGGTCCCGCTTATGGGGTCAAATCCATACGTTCTAAGAATAAATATTGGAATCTCATCGATCTCATAAGTATTATACCAAATCCCATCAATCGAATCGCTTTTTCGAGAAATACGAGACATCTAAGTCATCCAAGTAAAGCAATCTATTCCTTGATAAGAAAAATAAAAAACGTGAATGGTGATTGGATTGATGATCAAATAGAATCCTGGGTCTCGAACACTGATTCGATTGATGATAAAGAAAAAGAATTCTTGGTTCAGTTTTCTACCTTAACAACAGAAAAAAGGATTGATCAAATTCTATTGAGTCTTACTCATAGTGATCTTTTATCAAAGAATAACTCTGGTTATCAAATAAGTGAACAACCGGGAGCAATTTACTTACGATACTTAGTTGACATTCAAAAAAAGTATCTAATGATTTATGAATTCAATACATCCTGTTTAGTAGAAAGACGTATATTCCTTGCTAATTATCAGACAATTACTTATTCACACACCTTGTGGGGGGCTAATAGTTTGCATTTCCCATCTCATGGAAAACCCTTTTCGCTCCGCTTAGCCCTACCTCCCCCTAGTAGGGGTATTTTAGTGATAGGTTCTATAGGAACTGGACGATCCTATTTGGTCAAATACCTAGCGAGAAACTCCTATGTTCCTTTCATTACAGTATTTCTGAACAAGTTCCTGGATAACAAGCCTAAGGGTTTTCTTATTGATAATAGTGACTATATTGATGATAGTGACGATATTGATGATAGTGACGATAGTGACGATATCGACCGTGACCTTGATATGGAGCTGGAGCTTCTAACTATGATGAATACGCTAACTATGGATATGATGCCAGAAATAGACCGATTTTATATCACCTTTCACTTCGAATTAGCAAAAGCAATGTCTCCTTGCATAATATGGATTCCTAACATTCATGATCTGGATGTGACTGAGTCGAATTACTTATCCCTCGGTCTTTTAGTGAACTATCTCTCCAGGGATTGTGAAAGATGTTCCACTAGAAATATTCTTGTTATTGCTTCGACTCATATTCCCCAAAAAGTAGATCCAGCTCTAATAGCTCCGAATAAATTCAATACATGCATTAAGATACGAAGGCTTCTTATTCCACAACAACGAAAGCACTTTTTCACTCTTTCATATACTAGGGGATTTCACTTGGAAAAGAAAATGTCCCATACTAATGGATTCGGGTCCACGACGATGGGTTCAAATGTACGAGATCTTGTAGCACTTAACAATGAGGCCCTATCGATTAGTATTATACAAAAAAAATCCATCATAGACACTAATATAATTAGTTCTGTTCTTCATAGACAAACTTGGGATTTCCGATCTCAGGTAAGATCGGTTCAGGATCATGGGATCCTTTTCTATCAGATAGGAAGGGCTGTTTCACAAAATGTACTTCTAAGTAATTGCTCCATAGATCCTATATCTATCTATATGAAGAAGAAATCATGTGACGGGGGGGATTCTTATTTGTACAAATGGTACTTCGAACTTGGAACGAGTATGAAGAAATTAACGATACTTCTTTACCTTTTGAGTTGTTCTGCCGGATCGGTCGCTCAAGACCTTTGGTCTCTACCCGGACCTAATGAAAAAAATGGGATCACATCTTATGGACTCGTTGAGAAGAATTATGATCTAGTTCATGGCCTATTAGAAGTAGAAGGCGCTCTGGTGGGATCCTCACGTACAGAAAAAGATTGCAGTCAATTTGATAAGGATCGAGTGACATTGCTTCTTCGGTCCGAACCAAGGAATCCCTTAAATAGGATTCAAAATGGATCTTATTTTATCGTTGATCAGAGATTTCTCTATGAAAAATATGAATCGGAGTTTGAAGAAGGGGGAGGAGTCCTCGACCCGCAACAGATAGAGGAGGATTTTTTCAATCACATTGTTTGGGCTCCTAGAATATGGCGCCCTTGGGGCTTTCTATTTGATTGTATTGAAAGGCCCAATAATTTGGGATTTCCCTATTGGGCCAGGTCATTTCGGGACAAGCGGATCATTTATGATGAAGAGGATGAGCTTCAAGAGAATGATTCAGAGTTCTTGCAGGGTGGAACCATGCAGTACCAGACACGAGATAGATCTTCCAAAGAACAGGGCTTTTTTCGAATAAGCCAATTCATTTGGGACCCCGTGGATCCACTCTTTTTCCTATTCAAAGATCAGCCTTTTGTCTCTGTGTTTTCACATCGACAATTCTTTACAGATGAAGAGATGTTAAGGGAACTTCTTACTTCCCAAACAAATCTTCCTACATCTATATATAAACACTGGTTTATCAAGAATACGCAAGAAAAGCATTTTGAATTGTTGATTCATTGCCAGAGATGGCTTAGAATCAATAGTTCATCATCTAAAGGATTTTTCCCTTCTAATACTCTATCTGAGAGTTATCAATATTTATCAAATCTGTTCCTATCTAACGAAGCGCTATTGGATCAAATGACAAAGACATTGTTGAGAAAAAGATGGCTTTTCCCAGATGAGATAGTTGTTGCTAGCTGCTCCAATAACGAATCATTGGTTTAACTGAATAACTAAAAAAAAATAGATAGACCTTTCTTTCTCTTCGTCTCAGGTCGATGGATCTTCTCACTTGAAAGATCCCCTATATCGATAATACACATTCCACGGGGCGGTTTGTCCTATTCAGATATTCACAACCAAGAAGTATTGAATTTTATTTTTGTTTTCGGATAGGCCCTGAAAGGAGAAGAAAGGTTGGAATGCCAATAGGCGTCTATATTTTGAATTCACCCGACCCGAAAGTACACTATCAATTTTAGGAACGTCCGGTGCCAAAGTCATTGAATGGGTAAGTCGCCA
>NC_140801.1:16501031-16518531 GCF_037176805.1 Vigna unguiculata
GTAGGATTCGAACCTACGACCAGTCAGTTAACAGCCGACCGCTCTACCACTGAGCTATTGAGGAACAACGGGAAATTCGATCTCATAGAGTTCAATTCCCGTTCTCAACCCATGACCAATAGGAACTCGAAGTTTCCTTCGTAACTCGTTAAATTTCTTCACAGCGGCTCCCTTCCATGCCTCATTTCATAGGGAACCTCAAACTGGCTCTATTTCATTATATTACATCCATAAACTAATTCCATTCATTTAATATCCCTATCTTTGGTGTTATTGAGATAAGAGATGTCGTTTCTATTTCTAGTCTATCTATTTCTATAAATGGAAAATTATGCAAAATTGAAAATTGAAAAATCGTTATATAATAATCCAAAAATTGCAATAGAAAAGAAAAAGAGAGGTTTGAGATGATTTTTCAATCTTTTATACTGGAGAATCTAGTATTCTTATGCATGAAGATAATGAATTCGATAGTTGTGGTCGGACTCTATTATGGATTTATGACCACATTTTCCATAGGGCCCTCTTATCTCTTCCTTCTTCGAGCTAGACTTGTGGAAGAAGGAACCGAGAAGAAAATAGTAGCAACAACTGGGTTTATTACGGGACAGCTCATAATGTTCATGTCTATCTATTATGCGCCTTTGCATTTAGCATTGGGTAGACCCCATACAATAACTGCCATAGCTATACCCTATCTTTTATTTCAGTTCTTCGGCAATAGTCAAAAAAACTTTTTGAATTATGGATACAAGAATCCAAATTCAATACGTAATTTTAGTATTCAAAGAAGATTCTTTCAGAATCTTCTTTTTCAATTTTTAAATCCCCTTTTCTTACCGAGTTCCATATTCATGAGATTCATCAATATTTATTTGTTTCTATGTAACAATAAAATTACTAGAAAGATTAATATATCTAGAATATACAATAATATATACGAAGCTATTCGCCCCCCCCCCCCCCCCACATATTTGATAGCTTCTCCTAGAAAAAAACTTGTAATACCTATTCCATTCGTAATTCCATCAATTCTTTTTTTATCAAAAAAAGAATTTAATTTCACTAATCTTCTGATACTAGCAATTAAAGATTTTTCATAAAAAAGATCTATATAACCATGATTATACGACCAATTATATATGATATTTTGAAAATGATCGGCAACATTTTTTTTAAGAAAACTTTTTTCAAATAAATTTAATAAATTCAAATTTTTTAAATAGGAATAAACCGATTTGTAAAAAACAGACGCTAGAAATATTCCCCAAAAAGTGAAACTCAAAGAAAAAGTTGCGTTTGTGAAAAATTCATAATAATTCATAAAATTTTCTGAATCTTTATGTAAAAGGTCTATAAACGGAATTAACAATTTTGATAAAATATCCAAATGTATTCCGTCTTGACTGAAAGAAATTCCTACAGCACCAACGAATAAAGTAAAGAGCGCTAAAATAAGCATAGAAAATCGCATAGTATTGTTAGATTCATTAGGATATAAACAAGCAGTTTTTTTAGTGCCAAAATGCATAATACCAAAAACAAGATGTTTTATATTTTTAATATTTTGATTAACGCGATGTAGATATCTCTTCCGGATAAAAAAAGAAGTTATTTCATTCTTTTTTATTTTTAGTAAAACTAAGAAAAAATTTTCGTTTTTTCTTTTAAGTTTTACTTGTTTCTTCCCCCATAAAGATATTGAATAGAATGAACTATTTTTTTTTCCATTAAAATTCAAAAAATGAACGTTTAAATATCCCTCAAAAACAAGTAAATAAATTCGAAACATATAAAATGCAGTTAATCCTGCTGCAGAACAAGCTATTATTGCAAAAATTGGTGAATACAACCAACTATCATTAAGAATCTCATCCTTAGACCAAAAACAGGCAAAGGGTGGAATACCGCAAAGAGAGAGTGTACCTACTAAAAAAAAAGTTTTTGTAATTGGTACATGTTTTGTTAAACCGCCCATAAAAACCATATTTTGACTTTTAGCTGGAGAATATCCGACAAGAGCTTCCATTGAATGAATAATGGATCCAGATCCTAAAAACAACAATGCTTTTGAATAAGCATGAGTAATCAAATGAAATAAAGCACCTCGATAAGATCCCATACCCAAAGCTAACATCATATAACCCAATTGAGACATTGTAGAATAGGCCAAATTTTTCTTAATATCTTTTTGAGCAATAGCTAAAGTAGCTCCTAATATTACTGTTATTATACCTATAAAAGCTATTGCGTTCATTATTTTGGGTAGCACTACGAAAAGAGGAAAAAGACGAGCCACAAGAAAAATTCCAGCGGCTACCATAGTAGCAGCATGTATAAGGGCAGAAATTGGAGTAGGTCCCTCCATAGCATCGGGTAGCCATACATGAAGAGGAAATTGGGCAGATTTTGCACCTGAGCCACAAAATAGCAAGAGGGCAAACAGAGTAAAAAAAAATATTCATTTCATTTTTAGAAATCAAATTATTTATAATTTGAAACAAATGCCGAAATTCCAAACTACCCGTTATCCAATAAAGACCTAAAATTCCCAATAATAAACCAAAATCCCCTACACGATTCGTTACAAATGCTTTTTGACAAGCATTTGCCGCAATAGGGCGGGTGAACCAAAAGCCTATTAATAAATAAGAACACATTCCAATTAATTCCCAAAAAAAATAAATTTGTATCAAATTCGAACTAGTTACTAATCCCAACATTGAAATATTAAAAAGAGTAAGATAAGCAAAAAATCTCAAATATCCTTGATCATGAGACATATAATTATCACTATAAATAAGAACGAGAATGCCAACCGTAGTAATTAATATTGACATAATAGAAGTAAGTGAATCGATCAAGTACCCAAACTCTAAAGAAATATCATTATTTATGGTCCAAGACCATACATATTGAAAAAACAAACTATTCTTGATTTGATGAATAGAAAAATCAAGCGAAAAAATCATAACTATAGTTAACAATAAGATACTAGGAAAAGCCCAAATACGGCGAATATTTTTCGTTGCAGTGGGAAAAAGTAGAAGTCCCACTCCTATTAACATCGGAACTGGGAATGGAATAAAAGGTATGATCCATGAATATTGATGTGTATATTCCATACAATAAAGAAAAAAAATTAGGATTCTAATGAATTTGGTTTCTTAGGTTTTTCTTTTATCTTTTTTGTAAAGTAAAGGAATGGTTTCGGTTAATAACAAAGAAAGATAGAATTTAATAAAATAGAATAATCGATTATTCATTATTCTGACTCTTTGGACAATATTTTTTGAACATTGGTTTAGTTCATTAAATTTAACTTAACTAATTAAGTTTTTATTACAATAAGAAATAGCGATTTTGGGAAAACTTTCTAAAAAGTATTATATTCTTATTATAAATATAATAAAAAAAAATGGAAATTCAAATATATAAAATATATGTCTAATTAGAGATAAACTTAATTTTAATTTACCGCAAAATGTCTTTCACATAAAATTCTATAACAATAAAAAACTATACTAATTCTATGGCAGTTCCAAAAAAGCGCACGTCTATATCAAAAAAACTTATTCGGAACACTTTATGGAAAAAGAAGGGATATTTTACAGCATTAAAAGCTTTTTCATTAGGGCAATCTATTTTTACGGGGAATTCAAAAAGCTTTTTCTGTAACAAATATAAACGTTAGAATAATTTCAATTAACTGGATTCAACGACTCTTTTTTAAATACAAAAATATGAATATAAAATTGATAGAGAATATAAGATTCAGTTATGAATTTAGGATATTTACATTCTATATTTAATAGATTCTAATAGAATTCTTTAAAATTATTTTATTGAATGTTTAGTAAACAAATATTGTGTTTTAATTGATTCTTTGAATCTCGACAATTGACTAAAATTGGGTTATTATGGTTTCGAGTCAGCCGCTATGGTGAAATTGGTAGACACGCTGCTCTTAGGAAGCAGTGCTAGAGCATTTCGGTTCGAGTAGCGGCATCTTATCTTCTAAAAAAAAGTTCCTATAAAGAATTATTATTTCTATTCCAAGTATTTCTATTTTTTCATTCTATATGGTATTTTCCACTTTAGAGCATATATTAACTCATATATCCTTTTCGGTCGTATCTATTTTAATTTCAATTCATTTGATAACCTTATTATTAGGCAATGAAATCATAGGATTATACAATTTGTTCAAAAAAGGCATGATAATAACCTTTTTTTGTATCACAGGATTGTTAGTTACTCGTTGGATTTTTTCAGGCCATTTACCATTTAGTAATTTATATGAATCATTAATATTTCTTTCATGGACTTTTTCTATCTTTTATATGGTTCTTTGCTTCAAAAAACAAAAAAATGACTATTTTAATACAATAATAACACCAAGTATTCTTTTTACCCAAGGCTTTGCTACTTCGGGTCTTTTAACCGAAATGCATGAATCCTTAAAATTAGTGCCTGCTTTACAGTCCCATTGGTTAATGATGCACGTAAGTATGATGATATTGGGTTATACAACTCTTTTATGTGGATCATTAATATCAGTGGCTATTTTAGTCATTACATTTCAACAACTCATACAAATTCTTGGTAAAAGCAAGACTTTGTTTTTTTTTTAATGAATCCTTTTCTTTTGCTGAAATCAAATATATGAATATGAATGATAAAAAGAATATTTTACAACAAACTCCTTTTCCGTTTTATTCGTCTTATAGAAATTATTATAGATATCAATTTATTCAACAATTGGATCGTTGGGGTTACCGTACTATTAGTCTAGGTTTTATCTTTTTAACAATAGGTAATATATTTGGAGCAGTATGGGCTAATGAGGCATGGGGATCATATTGGAATTGGGATCCAAAGGAAACTTGGGCTTTTATTACTTGGACTATTTTCGCAATTTATTTACATACTAGAAAAAATAAAAAATTGGAATATAGAAATTCTTCAATAGTGGCCTCCATGGGCTTTCTTATAATTTGGATATGTTATTTAGGGATAAATCTTTTAGGAATAGGACTACATAGTTATGGTTCATTTACACCTAATTAATTCAAAAAAATTCACAAATATTGGGAACATTCTATAGAATAAGAAAAAAAACTCTCAATAAAATGATTAAGACCCCATTGAATCAAGTAATGTAATATTGATTCAAGGGGTTCTCACAAACAACAAAAATATTCAATTAGAATTCAATTTCATTTTTATGTAATTAAGAAAATACAAAAAGAAATCCATTTTTTTTATTGTGCATCGAATTGATTTCTATTTTTTCTTTTTCATTTATTCCCAAAAACTATCTATAAAAAATGAGAGAGAATAGCTTCAACCTTGTCAGCCGAAATTGAAAAAATAAAATCTGGATAAATGCCAATACTTATTACGGGTATAAGGATAGAAATTGAAATAAATAATTCTCGTGGCCCCGAATCAAAAAAATAAGAATTTTGTTTATTAAAAAACTTGTATCCATAAAACATTTGACGTAAGATAGATAATAAATAAATAGGAGTTAATATCATTCCAATTGCAGTTAAAAAAGTTATGAGTATTTTTGTGATGAAAAGATATTTTTGATTGGTAATTATTCCCAATAATACTATAAATTCTGCAACAAAACCGCTCATGCCCGGTAATGCAAGAGAAGCCATCGATAAGGTAGTGAAAATCGTGAATATTTTTGGCATTGGGATAGCCATTCCACCCATTTCGTCGAGATAAAGAAGACGTAGTCTATCATAACTAGTTCCCGCCAAGAAAAAAAGGGCAGCACCAATAAATCCGTGAGAGATTATTTGTAAAATAGCCCCATTCAGCCCTGTCTCGCTTATAGAACCAATTCCTAAAATTAAGAAACCCATATGAGAGATCGAGGAATAAGCTATTCTTTTTTTTACATTGCGTTGACCAAGAGATGTTGAAGCTGCATAGATTATTTGAATGGAACCTAATAACATTAACCAGGGACAAAATATAGAATGAGCGCGAGATAATAATTCCATATTAATTCGAACCAACCCATATGCTCCCATTTTTAATAATATTCCGGCTAAAAGCATACAAGTGCTGTAATGCGCCTCTCCATGGGTATCAGGTAACCATGTATGTAAGGGTATAATTGGTGATTTGACAGCAAAAGCAATAAGAAATCCCATATAGAAGATTATTTCCAGTGCCATGGGATATGATTGATTAGTTAATGATTCAAAATTTAATGTTGGTTCATTAGAACTATAGAAACCCATACCCAAAATTCCCAGTAATAAAAAAACAGAACTTCCCGCAGTGTACAAAATAAACTTTGTAGCTGAATACAAACGTTTTTTTCCACCCCACATAGATAAAAGTAGATAAACGGGAATTAATTCTAATTCCCACATGATGAAAAAAAGTAAAATGTCTTGAGAAGAAAATGTTCCTAGTTGACCACTATACATTGCTAACATTAGAAAATAGAATAATTTAGATTCCCCAGTAACCGGTTGAGCTGATAACATAGCTAACGTAGTGATAAATCCCGTTAATAAAAGGGGTCCTAGAGAGAGTCCATCTATTCCGAATCTCTAGTAAAAGTCAAAAAAATGGATCCATTTATAATTTTCTGTCAATTGGATTAGTGGATCATCTAATTCGAAATGATAACAAAATACATAGGTTATTAGAAGGAGATCTATGAAACATATACAATAAGTATACCATTTAATTGTCTTATTTCCTTTATGGGGAAATAAGACAATTAAAGAACCTCCGACTATTGGCAAAACTACAACTGTTGTTAACCAAGGAAAATAATTCGTGATAAAAATAAGATATACTTAGACTACAAAAACCCGGGCTCAAAATATTTTTTTATTTTGAGCCCAGGTTTTTGCCAGTAAAAAAAAGTACTTGTATGCGGTTCTTTTTGAAATGTATCAATAAGCTAAACCCATGCTTCGAGTTGTTTCATGCCATAAATAAACTCTAACACTTAAGAAATCCGTCGGACAGGCGGATTCACACCTCTTACAACCAACACAGTCCTCTGTTCTTGGGGCAGAAGCAATTTGTTTAGCTTTACATCCGTCCCAAGGTATCATTTCTAATACATCTGTTGGGCAAGCTCGTACACATTGAGTACATCCTATACATGTATCATAAATCTTTACTGAATGTGACATTGGAACATAATCCTTGAACATCAAAAATTCAACATTTTCAATCTAGTAAATTGGTAAACCAATTATATATATCTATATATGATATATATATATATCTATATATATATATATCTATATTATATACCAGATGAATCAATGATTTATAAGAATTTTGCTACTAAAAATATATTTATAGATTAATAACTAATAAGAGAATAGAACCAAGATACTTTGATTTCTTATCTTTGTTTTCGCAAACATGATTAAAAAGGATATATCATTTATGCTAATTTGAATGGATTATATATCTGCTAATTTGAATGGATTATATAGTACACACTATTCAAAATTAGACTTTTTTTTATGAATAATACTATTTATTCAACAAATTTGATTGATTGATACGGGTTGATTTTCTATTACGATATATTGAGGAAACAATAGCTGGTCCGATAGTTGCTTCAGCGGCTGCAATAGCTATAACAAAAATTGAAAAAATATTTCCTTTTAGTTGCCGCCTATCAAAAAAATCAGAAAAGGTTACGAGATTTATATTAACTGCATTTAGTATAAGTTCAAGACACATAAGGGCTCTAACCATATTTTGGCTCGTGATCAATCCATAGATACCTATAGAAAATAAATAAGCACTCAAAACAAGTGTATGCTCGAATATCATTGACCAACTCCTTTTCAATTTTTATTCATTTCGATATGAATATGAATTCAACAGATTTTATTGCCTAACATAATAAGTCTACAACAAAATCAAGTATTTGCAAAAAGATTTTATACTTTATACATAAATATTCTTTTTCGTTAACATATAATTCAACAAAAAAGAAATGTAATAAATTCTAACAAAATGTAATTTATATTATTTTATTAGTTCGAAAACTTTCTTATTGGCGAGCCACAAAAATTGCACCTATTAAAGCAACTAAAAGAATTATTGAAATTAGTTCAAATGGAAGAAAAAAATCTGTTGATAAATGAATTCCAATTTGTTGACTAGTACTTATCAAATCTTGCTCTAAAATCTGATTGGGTCTTGTCGTCCAAATAATTCCGTGCCATGATGTCTCTAGAATAGTAGTTATTTGTGAAAGAAAGATACTGGTACAAACCATCAAAGTAATTCCATCCCCAACGGTCCAAACACGAAAATTTTGGTAATAGTCCGAACCATTCATAAACATCACAGCAAATATTATTAAAACATTTATAGCGCCCACGTAAATAAGTAGCTGTGAGGCAGCTACGAAATGGGAGTTTGATAAAATATAGAATAAAGATACACAAACAAGAACTAGTCCCAATGAAAAAGCAGAAAAAATCGGATTCGTAAAGAATACTACTCCTAGACTTCCTAATATGAGACCTGATCCAAGAAAGATTAAAATAAAATCATGTAGCGATTCGGACAAATCCATTATATGTAAAATAAAAGATAAATAGAAATTTCATGACCTTATTGATATGACCAGGAAAAAACTTGTTAAATACGAAAATTATCTGTGCATAGAAATTCACCAAATCCTAAGATAAGATATGTGAATTGTTATTAGGTACAGTTGTTATAAAATCAATGGAATTTCATTCTTTTCTTTATGCCAAAGAGTCATTTCAAAAAAATAGAATATCTTTTTTTTTTATTCTATATATAGAGAAATTCAATTATTTTTGTGAAGAATTTTGAAATCATTTTATTTAAATTGTTCGAATTGTATAATCATCAATTACTGATACTGGTAAACGACCCAAAGCAATTAGATTATAATTCAATTCGTGGCGATCATAAGTTGAAAGTTCATATTCTTCGGTCATTGATAAACAATTTGTTGGACAATACTCAATACAGTTACCACAAAATATACAGATTCCAAAATCAATACTGTAATTAAGCAACCGTTTTTTTCGAATATCAGTTTCTAGTTTCCAATCAACAATGGGTAGATCTATAGGACAGACACGAACACATACTTCACAAGCAATGCATTTATCAAATTCAAAATGTATTCGACCGCGAAAACGTTCTGATGAGATTATTTTTTCATAAGGATATTGAATAGTTACGGGTAACCTATTTGCATGAGATAAGGTAATCATGAGACCTTGACCAATATATCTAGCAGCTCGTATTATTTGTTCACTATAATTTATGAATTCAGTTACCATAAGGAACATATCGTGAATAGCTCTGAATATTTTTTTCTTTCTCTTGTTTAAAACAAGTTCTGAATTTTGAATATAGAAGGTCCACATTTTTTTTACAGTGAAAACAGTTGAGACGACGTTGTTAATAATAGATTACCAAGAGAAATGGGTAAAAGAAACTTCCACCCAAGATTTAATAATTGATCTATTCGTAGCCTAGGCAAAGTCCATCTTGTCGTGATAGAAACGAATATGAATAAATAAGTTTTAACTAGTGTAATAAAGATACCAATTATCGTTACAAAAACTCCGTATGTTTTATTTATTTGAAAAAAATTAGAAACGAAGATGTACGGAATAGAGAAATTTGAACCACCAAAATAAAGAACTGTTACAAATAAGGAAGAAACGAATAGGTTTAAATAGGAAGCAACATAAAATAAACCAAATTTGATACCGGAATATTCAGTTTGATAACCCGCTATTAGTTCTTCTTCCGCTTCTGGTAAATCAAAAGGTAATCTTTCACATTCTGCTAGGGAAGAGATTAGAAAAACGAGGAAACCCATAGGTTGCCGCCACAAATTCCATCCCCAAAAACCATATTTGGATTGTGCATCAACTATATCAACTGTACTTAAACTATTAGATAATCCTAGTCGGTGATGACATTACTGTTACCATCTCTATTACAGAACCGTACATGAGATTTTCATCTCATACGGCTCCTTTAAAGCCTTAAAAAAATATAAGAACCCGGCCGATTATTTCTCCCTTGATATATCCCTAAGATAGATAAGATTCTATTTTCTCGGACAGTTCTAAATTAGACCCATGGAATTCTGTCTGTTCTAAAAAAAATTTTTAAATGAATACACACTTATTTAAAAAATAAAAACATTTGCACATTTATTGAATTTCTTTAGATAAATAAAAAATACAAAAGGTACTTCTGAATTGATCTCATCCTTTAAAAAATTCAAAATTAAATTTGTTGAGTAATAACTTAATTTCATTTTTGCATAAAATACTCTTTTAAAATTATCAAGAACTCCCATATCATTTTCGATTCCGAAAAATAATTAGATGTTCTTTTTTTAAATTATGATTATCTCCATAAATATGGAGTATATAAGACAAAAAAGAAAAAGGAGATCACTTTTACCTCTTATCTTATTCCTTTTTGTGCAAGCAAAAGGGGACTTCAAAAAATTAAAGGATTATTTCGTTCCTAATAGTTATTTATTCAATCAATGGATGGAAGTATACTCTAGATCGGAATTGGGGGGAGTACTGCCTTATTTTTTCTACCAACTTCAAGTCCCCATTAGTATTCTTTTTATATTATACATAAATTGGATAATTTAAAAAAGAAATATACGTTACTAATCTTTTGTGTATTTTGGTGTTTCTAGCCATCCATTAATTTTTTTTATTATATTAATGCCTTTTTTTAATTTTGTTAATATATGTATGCTAATTCATACAAATGATATTGAAAATTTGAAAAAGGTTGGTCTTTTGCGTCCGCTTCAAGACAGGATTACTAATCAACAAATCTTGGGAAAAACAACCACTTCTATACATAGAATATAATATATAGAATCTAATTCTAGAATTTCATTGATTTTTTCACCTTATTCTTATACATAGAAAATTAGACTCAATATTTTTACTGCAATTTGAAATCATCATACTTTCTCTATAAGTAATAGAGTATTCTATAAATTATATTCAAAAAAAGCTGTTTTATTGCACTCATATAACTATCTGATTCAATTATTCAATCCAAATGCGAAAAGAATATATATATATTCTTTATAGATTCTTTTTGTACTTTAAATATAAGGAGAGGCTTATAAGAAATAGTATCAAAAAATTTATGTCTCAACGAAGCACACATAGAGATATCGATAACACACATAGAGTTAATGGTATTTCATAACTAATTGATTGAGCAACTGCTCGTAGACCACCCAAAAAGGAATATTTATTATTTGACCCATATCCTGACATAAGAAGTCCAATGGGGGCAATACTCGAAATAGCAATCCATAAAAAAACACCAATATTCAGATCAGATAAAACAAAGTTATAGCCAAAAGGAATTACTGAATAGCTTATTATAATGGATATGACTGAGATAGATGGGCCGAAACTAAATAAACGAATATCTCCTCTAGATGGAATAAGATTCTCTTTAAAAAGTAATTTTGTTCCGTCTGCTAGAGCTTGAAGAACTCCAAAAGGACCGGTGTATTCAGGTCCAATACGCTGTTGTATCCCTGCAGATATTTCTCTTTCTAACCATACAATTGCTAGTACACTTATAGTAATTCCTAATATCAAAATAAAAATAGGCACAAATACCCAAAGAATTCCATATATCTCTTTCAAAAATTGCAATCTGAAAAAAAAAATGTATATCTTGTATTTCTGTTAAATCAATTATCATTTCAACGATCAACTTCTCCCATAATAATATCTATGCTACCTAGTATTGTCATAATATCGGCCAATTTCATTCTTTTAACTAATTGAGGAAGAATTTGCAAATTTATAAAACCGGGCGGATGAATTTTCCATCTCCAAGGAAAACCATTTTGATCCCCTATTAGAAAAATCCATAATTCTCCCTTGGGGGCTTCAACTCTTACATAAAGTTCTTGTTTTGGCAATTCAAAACTCGGAGACGATTTTTTACTAATAAATCGATACTCAAACTCATTCCATTCTGGCTCTTTTTCTCTATCAAAGCAGCGGATTTCTAAATTTTCATATGGACCGCCGGGAAGTCCTTCCAAAGCCTGTTGAATAATTTTTATGGATTCTATCATTTCACCAATTCGAACTAAATAACGAGCTAATGAATCTCCTTCTTTTTGCCATTGAACTTCCCAATGAAATTCTTCGTAACATTCATAATTATCCACTTTACGTAGATCCCATTGTATTCCGGAAGCCCGAAACATCGATCCTGATAAACCCCAATTAATAACTTCTTTTACATCAACAACACCGACGCCCTCAACCCGTTCTAAAAAAATAGGATTTCGCGTAATAAGTTTTTGATATTCAGCAATACTTGTTAAAAAATAATCGCAGAAATCATAACATTTATCTATCCAACCATAAGGTAGATCAGTCGCTACCCCTCCGATACGAAAAAAATTATGCATCATTCTCATACCTGTGGCAGCTTCAAATAGATCATATATTAATTCTCTTTCTCTGAAAATATAGAAAAAAGGTGTTTGTGCACCAATATCTGCCATAAAAGGTCCTAGCCATAGTAGGTGAAAAGCTATACGGCTTAACTCCAACATTATTACTCGGATATAGCTGGCTCTTTTAGGTACTTGAATATTTCCCAACTGTTCTGGTCCATTTACAGTTATTGCTTCTGTGAACATTGTAGCTAAATAGTCCCAACGTGTTACATAAGGCAGATATTGTATAATTGTTCGGTTTTCCGCTATTTTTTCCATTCCTCTGTGTAAATAACCCAATATCGGTTCACAATCAATAACATCCTCACCATCTAGAGTAATAATAAGTCTAAGAACACCGTGCATTGATGGGTGGTGAGGCCCCATATTGACTATCATGAAGTCCTTTCTTTTCGTTGAGATATTCATAGGTTTTTGCTCGATTTATTCTTTTATGAATCGCTTAAAAAAAAAGTTCATCCAAATTCAAGATCTAATAAATCGAATAATTGAAAATTACTCTTCAATTTAACGAATTTGTGACTGCCGAATATTAAACTGATTGATTAATTTTTTATACCGTATTCCATCTTTCTTTGACAAATAAGACAGTAATCTTTGCTGTTTTCCCAAAATTTTACGTAAACCTGTTTGGGATGAGTAGTCTTTTCGGTGCAATTCAAAATGTGAAGTAAGTCTTCGTATTCTATTGGTAAATTTGAATATTTGAAATTCAACCAATCTCGGTTTTTTTCCTTTTTTTTCTTGTGAAATAACAGGTATAAATGACTTTTTTACCATAAAAAAATAAAAGTTTTTCCTTCTCCTCGATTTTTATAGATATTTTTATTGATCAGTAATTAGAATGACACTCATTTTTAATTTTTTGATAGAAATCCGAAATCTAATTTTTTTTATAACTGAAATCAATCCAATTGAAATAGAGAATTTAAATAGATATAGTATAAAGGAGACTAGTTTGATATATAAAAAAGAATTGTATACATTACATTAGATAAAAAAAGATAATTTTGTTAATGCTTTTTTTTAATGTATACATCATTGAATTAAAATCAATGCCATACCAAAATACGTGTATTTATTTTTTTAACCTATGTATCTATCTATAGATAGATACATATGCTAAATAGAAGACAAAATTAGATTAACGAATTTTCACACGCGGATATATATGTATCCTTACTATACTGAAACGGCTTCCATTATGGGTATTAAACCAATAACGATTTATACAAGCTAAATCTTCTAATCGATATTTTGGCCAAAGAAAAATTTTGAAATTCATTAGTTTTTTTTTCTCTTTCTCATTTCTTTTTTTAGTCAAAACTTTAAAACAATTTTGGACTTTATTTTCATTATAAAATATTGTGTTTCTATGCATACTATTTATATTATTTGGATCTAAACAAATTCTAATTCTCAATTCTCTACGACGTCTAGCAGATAAAATGTTTTCAGGAACAAGTAAATTAAATTTCTCGTTTTCTTTGTTTTCTGTTATCTTTTGATCTTTTGTTCTTGTAATGTATTTATCAAAAAATTTCTTATTAACATGAATTTTTTCTGAGTATTTTTTATAAATTTTGCGTTTATTCTTATGAATTAATGAAAAACCCATCATTTTATACTTAAAAAATTGTTTATTATTTTTTCTAGACAGGCGAACTGGTTCGATAACAAATAGTTCTTTTTTCCTAAATTTATTATTTTTCTTTTTCCTTAAGCCTGAAAGAGTTAAATTCGTCTGTTTTTGAATCATCATAATATCTAGACCTAGTTCTCCTCTTTGAATAGAGGCTATAGTAATTTTTCTTAAATTTGTCAATCTAATAAGGAGACAATATACTTTTACATTGTTAAATATTTTTTGACCTAAGAAATTTTTCCAGTTTAAATGGAAATTCAAAAAATTTCTTACTAAGAATTGAAGTTCTGCCTCCATATTGTTCTTGGGTTTTTTTTTCGATGTTCTAAAAACATCTATTTTTTTTTCTTTCTAGTAATATTCTTTTCACTAACATTTTTATTTCCTTTAGAATGTAAAAAAAGAGAATGTAAATAAAGTAATTTTATTGGTATAATTTGCGAGTTACCCCTAAATGTATTATAAAATATCACAAATTTGGAAAAGAACCAAAATTCCGGATTGCATATGGAACGATTTAGTATTTTTCTATTGATTCCCGTCCAATCCAAATATTTTCTATCCGGATTTATAATAATAGTATCTTCTGCTATATAATTCTTGATAAAAATATTACTTATTCTATCAAATAAGTCTTTTTTATATGTATTGTAATTAGAAGAAATCATTGTGTTTTTATTTGATTGAAATAGGGATCTATATCGATAAATATATGAGTCTTTCTTATTTGCATAATTCATAAAATTATAGGATAAAAGATCGTATTTATATTGTTTTCTAATTTTTTTTTAATGGGATTCCTTGTTGTTCTTTGTAAAGAATTAATGGGCTTTTTCCATATGAATCCCATTTGGTTAAATTTTTATTTTGAGTTACACCACATTTAGTGATTCTATTTCTCCATTTTTGTGATACGAATTTTGACCAACTACTGTTAGATAAGTTATATTGATAATAATTATTCTTTAACCAATTTGTCCATTGATTTAGTTCAGAATTGAGCAGGTTATTTTGTTTTCTTTTAGAATGAACTATTCCTTGTGCTCCAAAAAAAGAATCCTTTATTTCATTTTTCAGAAAAAAATTTTTTTTATTATATTGAAAAAGAAGTCTTAACTTATATATGTTTATGTTAATAATTCGGGTTTGTAACAAATTTAAAAATACATATGGTTGTGACAAAAAGGAGACATCAAAATAATTATGTGAATTCGCATTCTTATTATTAAAATATTTGTGTAATTTTAAAAGAAAGGGAATTATACTTTGATTTGTTTTATAACTTCTTTCTGTATTTGGTTCATTATCGTAAAGCCATTTATTTAAAAATTTTTTTGTTGATTCAAGAAAAAGTTGTAGCTGGATTTTCGGAATACAAATGATATATAGAAAGATATCTATGTATATTTTTTTCATCAAAAATTGAAAAAAAGAATGTGATTTTTTAGTTAAGCTAATATTTCTTCTTTGGAATATCTGCAAAATTTTTTTTTTCGAATTCTATCCTTTTACTATCATAAATTTTTTTCTTCGAATGAATATTTGTCTCAGGAATTCCAAGTCCTCTTTTCTTTTCTTCTTTTTTCATTTTTTCTATTTTTTTAATAACTACTTTTCTTTTAGTATTGAGATCCTTTATAGATTTTTTTTTCAATGAAAAATTTGTCGACTTTATCGATTGAATTGAAATGGTTGCTTCAGAAATCATTGAATTATTCTTCCAAATTGTTGAATATTTTTTGTTTTCGCTCAATTCATCGAGTTTTGGGGGTTTCCTTTTAATAAAAAAATATTTTAAATTTAAAAATTCTTGTTTTTTTTTTCGTGAGGAATACTATACTTTTTCTAATAATTTCAAGAATACTTTGGATGATCCCTTTTGCTTTTTCTATTACGATATTTAGAAACAGTTTTAATTTTTCACTTAAAACTTTTAGAACTAGAAAAGTGAAAAATTCAAATTTTTTCTTTTCTTTTTTTAGTTCTTTTAAAATGGGGTCGAAAAAAGAAAGTGGATTTTTCGTGGAACTAGAAAAAGGCAATTCGACTTCCATCCCCCAAACTGTTATAAAACAAAAGTTCTTTTTTTTCTTTGAATTTTTTTTGTTTTCATTACATCGTATTTTAGATTTATGCCAAGGTTTTAGACGAAAAGGAAATAATATTTTTATCTGAATCCCATCTGTTAGCCATTTTTGCGGAAACTCTCTTTCGGATAATTGAACGCCGTTATACGTGCATTTAATATATATTTCTCTCTTCCAATCCATATAATCTTCAGACCATTCTGGAATTTGAAAAAATAGTATACGAATTGTATTTTTAATTATTATAAATGAAGGTAATAGAATATATTTCCTAATAAAGCATTGGGTTATTAATAAAACACCTCTTATTACTTGAGCAAATATAATGCTATCCCAGGCTTCTGCTATTTCTATACGTTTTCTTTCTGCATTTTCCTTTTTTGCTTCCTCCTCTTTTTTTTTCGGACTTTTTTTTGTTTTTTCCTCTATAGAACCTAAAATTTGAAATTCTGTCTTTTTACGAATCCAAATATTTAACATAAAAAATCTTTTCATTGATTTTAAACTATGAAAAGAAAAGAATATTGATTTTTCAATTTTATCCAAAAAAAGCGGCGAATGCACCCTTTTTTGAAAAAATTTCCAAGTAACTGTTTTCCGTCTTTGAGCACGGATAGATCCTTTGATTATGTCTCTTCGAAAATCCGATTGTTGGGAATAACGTCTTAAAGCCAATTCGTTTTTTTGTTCAGTATTTTCAGTATCTCCACGATCACGATAAGTCTTGTATTTTTTAAAAAATTTATCTTTATTAGTCAAAATGACTACACGTTTGCCTTTTCTAGAACGAATTTGAGAATTATCTGCTTCAATTTTTCCACCTAGTTGTTCTAATTCGTCCATCAATTTGTATGACCACCGAGGTACTTTTTTACAGATTTCGTTTCTTTTAATAGACTTAGTGTTCTTTCGATTTACTTTTCTTTTTTCGTTCAAATCAGTTGTAATTGCATCAAATAATATTTTGATTATTTGTTTTTTTTTGCGTCATAATTATAATTCATTTTTACTTGTTCAGGTTCTATAAATAAATAAGGTACGTGCGAATTTAAGCTTGACACTAATGAAAATTGACTGATTAGATTAAAAAGAAATGTAGTTACTAATAATTTTTTATCAAATGTTTTTCTATTTTCCTCTAATTTTTGAGAATTACTATTATTCTTTTTAGAAATCTTATTATAAAGAAAGATATCTTGAATTTTATTTATAAAAATGTTA
>NC_140801.1:16536031-16538531 GCF_037176805.1 Vigna unguiculata
AAAAGACCGAGGGATAAGTAATTCGACTCAGTCACATCCAGATCATGAATGTTAGGAATCCATATTATGCAAGGAGACATTGCTTTTGCTAATTCGAAGTGAAAGGTGATATAAAATCGGTCTATTTCTGGCATCATATCCATAGTTAGCGTATTCATCATAGTTAGAAGCTCCAGCTCCATATCAAGGTCACGGTCGATATCGTCACTATCGTCACTATCATCAATATCGTCACTATCATCAATATCGTCACTATCATCAATATAGTCACTATTATCAATAAGAAAACCCTTAGACTTGTTATCCAGGAACTTGTTCAGAAATACTGTAATGAAAAGAACATAGGAGTTTGTCGCTAGGTATTTGACCAAATAGGATCGTCCAGTTCCTATAGAACCTATCACTAAAATACCCCTACTAGGGGGAGGTAGGGCTAAGCGGAGCGAAAAGGGTTTTCCATGAGATGGGAAATGCAAACTATTAGCCCCCCACAAGGTGTGTGAATAAGTAATTGTCTGATAATTAGCAAGGAATATACGTCTTTCTACTAAACAGGATGTATTGAATTCATAAATCATTAGATACTTTTTTTGAATGTCAACTAAGTATCGTAAGTAAATTGCTCCCGGTTGTTCACTTATTTGATAACCAGAGTTATTCTTTGATAAAATATCACTATGAGTAAGACTCAATAGAATTTGATCAATCCTTTTTTCTGTTGTTAAGGTAGAAAACTGAACCAAGAATTCTTTTTCTTTATCATCAATCGAATCAGTGTTCGAGACCCAGGATTCTATTTGATCATCAATCCAATCACCATTCACGTTTTTTATTTTTCTTATCAAGGAATAGATTGCTTTACTTGGATGACTTAGATGTCTCGTATTTCTCGAAAAAGCGATTCGATTGGTGGGATTTGGTATAATACTTATGAGATCGATGAGATTCCAATATTTATTCTTAGAACGTATGGATTTGACCCCATAAGCGGGACCACCACCCCATAGCATGTTGCTACCAAAAGCAAAACTCCGTATTTCTTCTAGAGAATCTCCTAATTGTTCCAGAGCAACTAGAAAGATATTCTTTAACCAGAAAGAATTCAGTTCAGATGTAGGATACCTATCCAGAAGTTTTCGCAACTCAATCATGTATGATGGAATCATCAAAGATTTTACCTTTTCGAACTCTGTCTGTAACTCACTATAGACTCGAGAAACAAAGAGAAGATGTGTACGAACGAGATATCCAGCAACAAGGAGAAGGAAAAGGATTGAATAGAAGAACTCCTGAACATTTAGCGATCTCAGATGTGTCGATATCAATAGTAACTCATTATTTCGATGAGTCATTTCTTCGGACAGAAGAAGATTATGGAAACAATTACCCGGAATCTCACTTATCAGATTCCATTGTGGAAGACACAATGGAATCTGACGAATTCGCCATAATATATCTGACCCATGCATAATATCATGAAAAATGGATACAAATTTTTGGCTGCTACTTAGTATCGGCAATAGGTCTGAAAAAGTATCTAAAAATATGAAATTTAGATATTTGTACCCCGTCGAGGTAAGGAACCATGGTATATATGTTTGGAATAGATTCCATTTTGAGAGAGTTGAAACAAATAAGAAAACAGCAAAGATTTTAAACATATAATTTCTAAATTCTGACAGAATGTCTTTTTTTGATTGAATACGGACATTAGATTTAATCCAATTATTTTGCTGTATGCAGATTAATAAAAATTCAATCCATTTTATAAAAAAAGTATGACCTATTATCCAACCAATAAAACTACTTGTTAAAAATAGCAATTTATTGTTACATCGAAACAAATAAATATTGATGAATCTCATGAATATGGAACTCGGTAAGAAAAGGGGATTTAAAAATTGAAAAAGAAGATTCTGAAAGAATCTTCTTTGAATACTAAAATTACGTATTGAATTTGGATTCTTGTATCCATAATTCAAAAAGTTTTTTTGACTATTGCCGAAGAACTGAAATAAAAGATAGGGTATAGCTATGACAGTTATTGTATGGGGTCTACCCAATGCTAAATGAAAAGGCGCATAATAGATAGACATGAACATTATGAGCTGTCCCGTAATAAACCCAGTTGTTGCTGCTATTTTCTTCTCGGTTCCTTCTTCCACAAGTCTAGCTCGAAGAAGGAAGAGATAAGAGGGCCCTATGGAAAATGTGGTCATAAATCCATAATAGAGTCCGACCACAACTATCGAATTCATTATCTTCATGCATAAGAATACTAGATTCTCCAGTATAAAAGATTGAAAAATCATCTCAAACCTCTCTTTTTCTTTTCTATTGCAATTTTTGGATTATTATATAACGATTTTTCAATTTTCAATTTTGCATAATTTTCCATTTATAGAAATAGATAGACTAGAAATAGAAACGACATCTCTTATCTCAATAACACTAAAGATAGGGATATTAAATGAATGGAATTAGTTTATGGATGTAATAT
>NC_140801.1:16556031-16558531 GCF_037176805.1 Vigna unguiculata
GTAATGAAAGGAACATAGGAGTTTGTCGCTAGGTATTTGACCAAATAGGATCGTCCAGTTCCTATAGAACCTATCACTAAAATACCCCTACTAGGGGGAGGTAGGGCTAAGCGGAGCGAAAAGGGTTTTCCATGAGATGGGAAATGCAAACTATTAGCCCCCCACAAGGTGTGTGAATAAGTAATTGTTTGATAATTAGCAAGGAATATACGTCTTTCTACTAAACAGGATGTATTGAATTCATAAATCATTAGATACTTTTTTTGAATGTCAACTAAGTATCGTAAGTAAATTGCTCCCGGTTGTTCACTTATTTGATAACCAGAGTTATTCTTTGATAAAAGATCACTATGAGTAAGACTCAATAGAATTTGATCAATCCTTTTTTCTGTTGTTAAGGTAGAAAACTGAACCAAGAATTCTTTTTCTTTATCATCAATCGAATCAGTGTTCGAGACCCAGGATTCTATTTGATCATCAATCCAATCACCATTCACGTTTTTTATTTTTCTTATCAAGGAATAGATTGCTTTACTTGGATGACTTAGATGTCTCGTATTTCTCGAAAAAGCGATTCGATTGATGGGATTTGGTATAATACTTATGAGATCGATGAGATTCCAATATTTATTCTTAGAACGTATGGATTTGACCCCATAAGCGGGACCACCACCCCATAGCATGTTGCTACCAAAAGCAAAACTCCGTATTTCTTCTAGAGAATCTCCTAATTGTTCCAGAGCAACTAGAAAGATATTCTTTAACCAGAAAGAATTCAGTTCAGATGTAGGATACCTATCCAGAAGTTTTCGCAACTCAATCATGTATGATGGAATCATCAAAGATTTTACCTTTTCGAACTCTGTCTGTAACTCACTATAGACTCGAGAAACAAAGAGAAGATGTGTACGAACAAGATATCCAGCAACAAGGAGAAGGAAAAGGATTGAATAGAAGAACTCCTGAACATTTAGCGATCTCAGATGTGTCGATATCAATAGTAACTCATTATTTCGATGAGTCATTTCTTCGGACAGAAGAAGATTATGGAAACAATTACCCGGAATCTCACTTATCAGATTCCATTGTGGAAGACACAATGGAATCTGACAAATTCGCCATAATATATCTGACCCATGCATAATATCATGAAAAATGGATACAAATTTTTGGCTGCTACTTAGTATCGGCAATAGGTCTGAAAAAGTATCTAAAAATATGAAATTTAGATATTTGTACCCCGTCGAGGTAAGGAACCATGGTATATATGTTTGGAATAGATTCCATTTTGAGAGAGTTGAAAAAACACTATCTTGTTGAAAGGTTCTATACATCTGACCTTTCTCAAGGCATTTTTGTAGACAAGAACTCCGTTTTTTCCCTTTTTCGGATGGTAAATATTTCTCAGAACATGGAGTGTGAATCCAACCCATGTTTGAATTGAAATTGAGATACTGATACAAGTTCTTCCCTTCTGAATCAGGTATATTCATATCTGAAAGAGGTTGACAATAAGTTTTTTCAAAATGGACTATTTGTCCCTCTGTTAGAGGTGTTCCAGAAATGTCTGCGATCGAGTAAATAGCTCCACGAACGAATGGATCGTATCGAATTGGAAAATGGAAAGATTTGTAGAAGTTATACCCTTCGTCGCCACTTTGCGGAAAATCGTTAGGTATCAATATGTTAGATACCTGTAACTCGATTGGTGAAATAGTATCTCTCTTCAAAAAAGCATGTTTTTTTTTACCATCGCAAAAAGAAAAGATTTTGTTGCGAATGAACAAGATTTTGAGGAATTGTCCATACGTAAAATCATAATTATTGATACGGGCCTTTTCCACATAAAAAGGGAATCTTTTGTTACAATAGAAGCAGAAGTGATATTGATTATTCAAGAATCGAAGTCGATTTGCTTTATAAAAATAGTATATCAATGAACTTCTATGAAATGGTTTCACGGGATTCAGCCAATTGTCTGGATCGTGGGATATCATTGAGAAATAGGAATTTGTGTTATCAAAAGATTTCCTGCGATTCTTTCTAGTATGGAATGAGTCAATCATCCACTTTGGTATCTTATTGAACAAAAATGGTGATATTGTTCCTCCATTGATCAAGAATTTCGATTTTTGGGAAGTATCTTGGTCATCCAATAATAAGGGTTTCCTTTTTTTCAAATGAAAGATTTGAAGACCTATTGATTCTAATAACTGATTATAGAGTGGATCATTCGGACCTTTCAATTCATAGATGTGGATCTCGGACCTATGAATGGGGATACCCCCAAAACTCACAAATAAAAAAGAAGGAAGTGAGTTAGACAAAAAGAGAAGAAACTTGGGCAAAAAAAGAAGTAACTTGGACAAAAATAAACAAAGTGACTTAGACAAATCTTTTTTGTCGATAACCTCAGACCAATCAATCGAATATTGATTAATATGTAATCGATCGAACACTACTTGAAAACGGCTATTCTGCTCAGAAATGAAATAGTCCA
>NC_140801.1:16563531-16583531 GCF_037176805.1 Vigna unguiculata
ATTTTTGAATTATGGATACAAGAATCCAAATTCAATACGTAATTTTAGTATTCAAAGAAGATTCTTTCAGAATCTTCTTTTTCAATTTTTAAATCCCCTTTTCTTACCGAGTTCCATATTCATGAGATTCATCAATATTTATTTGTTTCGATGTAACAATAAATTGCTATTTTTAACAAGTAGTTTTATTGGTTGGATAATAGGTCATACTTTTTTTATAAAATGGATTGAATTTTTATTAATCTGCATACAGCAAAATAATTGGATTAAATCTAATGTCCGTATTCAATCAAAAAAAGACATTCTGTCAGAATTTAGAAATTATATGTTTAAAATCTTTGCTGTTTTCTTATTTGTTACCTGTTTATATTATTTCGGAAGAACACCTCTCCCCTTTTTTAATAAAAAACTATTAGTATTAGAAAGTAAACAAAGCAATGAAATTTCTAAAAAAGGAAAAAAAAAAAATAAAGATATGTTACAAAAACCTCTTATAAATATTCTTTTCAATTATAAACGATGGAAGCGTCCATTTCGATATATAAAAAATAATGAATTTGAAAACATGGTAAAAAATGAAATTTCAGAATTTTTTTTTCATACATATCAACGTGATGGAAGAGAAAAAATATCTTTTACGTATCCACAAAATTTATCAAGTTTTGAAAAACTGATGGAAACAAAAATAGATTTCTTCACAAAAAAGAAAATTTCCTCTGATGATTTGTATAATGATTCGTACTATAGGAATGAAGAAAAAATAAACAAATTGAGCAATGAATTTATAAATCGCACAAAACTGATAGATAAGAAATTGATTTCTCTCGATATATTCGAAAATAGAATTCGATTTTGTGATGATGAAACTAAAAAAAAATATTTAACTAAAAGAAAAGATCCTTTGTTAAACGGACCCTTCCGTGGACAAATAAAAAACGGTTTTTCAACCTCAATACAACATGAAAAAACTTACAAAAAAAATAACATTTTTATAAATAAAATTCAAGATATCTTTCTTTATAATAAGATTTCTAAAAAGAATAATAGTAATTCTCCAAAATTAGAGGAAAATAGAAAAACATTTGATAAAAAATTATTAGTAACTACATTTCTTTTTAATCTAATCAGTCAATTTTCATTAGTGTCAAGCTTAAATTCGCACGTACCTTATTTATTTACAGAACCTGAACAAGTAAAAATGAATTATAATTATGACGCAGAAAAAAAACAAATAATCAAAATATTATTTGATGCAATTACAACTGATTTGAACGAAAAAAGAAAAGTAAATCGAAAGAACACTAAGTCTATTAAAAGAAACGAAATCTGTAAAAAAGTACCTCGGTGGTCATACAAATTGATGGACGAATTAGAACAACTAGGTGGAAAAATTGAAGCAGATAATTCTCAAATTCGTTCTAGAAAAGGCAAACGTGTAGTCATTTTGACTAATAAAGATAAATTTTTTAAAAAATACAAGACTTATCGTGATCGTGGAGATACTGAAAATACTGAACAAAAAAATGAATTGGCTTTAAGACGTTATTCCCAACAATCGGATTTTCGAAGAGACATAATCAAAGGATCTATCCGTGCTCAAAGACGGAAAACGGTTACTTGGAAATTTTTTCAAAAAAGGGTGCATTCGCCGCTTTTTTTGGATAAAATTGAAAAATCAATATTCTTTTCTTTTCATAGTTTAAAATCAATGAAAAGATTTTTTATGTTAAATATTTGGATTCGTAAAAAGACAGAATTTCAAATTTTAGGTTCTATAGAGGAAAAAACAAAAAAAAAGTCCGAAAAAAAAAGAGGAGGAAGCAAAAAAGGAAAATGCAGAAAGAAAACGTATAGAAATAGCAGAAGCCTGAGATAGCATTATATTTGCTCAAGTAATAAGAGGTGTTTTATTAATAACCCAATGCTTTATTAGGAAATATATTATATTACCTTCATTTATAATAATTAAAAATACAATTCGTATACTATTTTTTCAAATTCCAGAATGGTCTGAAGATTATATGGATTGGAAGAGAGAAATATATATTAAATGCACGTATAACGGCGTTCAATTATCCGAAAGAGAGTTTCCGCAAAAATGGCTAACAGATGGGATTCAGATAAAAATATTATTTCCTTTTCGTCTAAAACCTTGGCATAAATCTAAAATACGATGTAATGAAAACAAAAAAAATTCAAAGAAAAAAAAGAACTTTTGTTTTTTAACAGTTTGGGGGATGGAAGTCGAATTGCCTTTTTCTAGTTCCACGAAAAATCCACTTTCTTTTTTCGACCCCATTTTAAAAGAACTAAAAAAAAAAGAAAAAATTTGAATTTTTCACTTTTCTAGTTCTAAAAGTTTTAAGTGAAAAATTAAAACTGTTTCTAAACATCGTAATAGAAAAAGCAAAAGGGATCATCTAAAGTATTCTTGAAATTATTAGAAAAAGTATAGTATTCCTCACGAAAAAAAAACAAGAATTTTTAAATTTAATATATTTTTTTATTAAAAGGAAACCCCCAAAACTCGATGAATTGAGCGAAAACAAAAAATATTCAACAATTTGGAAGAATAATTCAATGATTTCTGAAGCAACCATTTCAATTCAATCGATAAAGTCGACAAATTTTTCATTGAAAAAAAAAATCTATAAAGGATCTCAATACTAAAAGAAAAGTAGTTATTAAAAAAATAGAAAAAATGAAAAAAGAAGAAAAGAAAAGAGGACTTGGAATTCCCGAGACAAATATTCATTCGAAGAAAAAAATTTATGATAGTAAAAGGATAGAATTCGAAAAAAAAATTTTGCAGATATTCCAAAGAAGAAATTTAGCTTAACTAAAAAATCACATTCTTTTTTTCAATTTTTGATGAAAAAAATATACATAGATATCTTTCTATATATCATTTGTATTCCGAAAATCCAGCTACAACTTTTTCTTGAATCAACAAAAAAAATTTTAAATAAATGGCTTTACGATAATGAACCAAATACAGAAAGAAGTTATAAAACAAATCAAAGTATAATTCCCTTTCTTTTAAAATTACACAAATATTTTAATAATAAGAATGCGAATTCACATAATTATTTTGATGTCTCCTTTTTGTCACAACCATATGTATTTTTAAATTTGTTACAAACCCGAATTATTAACATAAACATATATAAGTTAAGACTTCTTTTTCAATATAATAAATTTTTTTTTTCTGAAAAATGAAATAAAGGATTCTTTTTTTGGAGCACAAGGAATAGTTCATTCTAAAAGAAAACAAAATAACCTGCTCAATTCTGAACTAAATCAATGGACAAATTGGTTAAAGAATAATTATTATCAATATAACTTATCTAACAGTAGCTGGTCAAAATTAGTATCACAAAAATGGAGAAATAGAATCACTAAATGTGGTGTAACTCAAAATAAAAATTTAACCAAATGGGATTCATATGGAAAAAGCCCATTAATTCTTTACAAAGAACAACAAGGAATCCCATTAAAAAAAATTAGAAAACAATATAAATACGATCTTTTATCCTATAATTTTATGAATTATGCAAATAAGAAAGACTCATATATTTATCGATATAGATCCCTATTTCAATCAAATAAAAACACAATGATTTCTTCTAATTACAATACATATAAAAAAGACTTATTTGATAGAATAAGTAATATTTTCATCAAGAATTATATAGCAGAAGATACTATTATTATAAATCCAGATAGAAAATATTTGGATTGGACGGGAATCAATAGAAAAATACTAAATCGTTCCATATGCAATCCGGAATTTTGGTTCTTTTCCAAATTTGTGATATTTTATAATACATTTAGGGGTAACTCGCAAATTATACCAATAAAATTACTTTATTTACATTCTCTTTTTTTACATTCTAAAGGAAATAAAAATGTTAGTGAAAAGAATATTACTAGAAAGAAAAAAAAATAGATGTTTTTAGAACATCGAAAAAAAACCCAAGAACAATATGGAGGCAGAACTTCAATTCTTAGTAAGAAATTTTTTGAATTTCCATTTAAACTGGAAAAATTTTTTAGGTCAAAAAATATTTAACAATGTAAAAGTATATTGTCTCCTTATTAGATTGACAAATTTAAGAAAAATTACTATAGCCTCTATTCAAAGAGGAGAACTAGGTCTAGATATTATGATGATTCAAAAACAGACGAATTTAACTCTTTCAGGCTTAAGGAAAAAGAAAAATAATAAATTTAGAAAAAAAGAACTATTTGTTATCGAACCAGTTCGCCTGTCTAGAAAAAATAATAAACAATTTTTTAAGTATAAAATGATGGGTTTTTCATTAATTCATAAGAATAAACGCAAAATTTATAAAAAATACTCAGAAAAAATTCATGTTAATAAGAAATTTTTTGATAAATACATTACAAGAACAAAAGATCAAAAGATAATAGAAAACAAAGAAAACGAGAAATTTAATTTACTTGTTCCTGAAAACATTTTATCTGCTAGACGTCGTAGAGAATTGAGAATTAGAATTTGTTTAGATCCAAATAATATAAATAGTATGCATAGAAACACAATATTTTATAATGAAAATAAAGTCCAAAATTGTTTTAAAGTTTTGACTAAAAAAAGAAATGAGAAAGAGAAAAAAAAACTAATGAATTTCAAAATTTTTCTTTGGCCAAAATATCGATTAGAAGATTTAGCTTGTATAAATCGTTATTGGTTTAATACCCATAATGGAAGCCGTTTCAGTATAGTAAGGATACATATGTATCCGCGTGTGAAAATTCGTTAATCTAATTTTGTCTTCTATTTAGCATATGTATCTATCTATAGATAGATACATAGGTTAAAAAAATAAATACACGTATTTTGGTATGGCATTGATTTTAATTCAATGATGTATACATTAAAAAAAAGCATTAACAAAATTATCTTTTTTTATCTAATGTAATGTATACAATTCTTTTTTATATATCAAACTAGTCTCCTTTATACTATATCTATTTAAATTCTCTATTTCAATTGGATTAATTTCAGTTATAAAAAAAATTAGATTTCGGATTTCTATCAAAAAATTAAAAATGAGTGTCATTCTAATTACTGATCAATAAAAGTATCTATAAAAATCGAGGAGAAGGAAAAACTTTTATTTTTTTATGGTAAAAAAGTCATTTATACCTGTTATTTCACAAGAAAAAAAAGGAAAAAAATCGGGATTGGTTGAATTTCAAATATTCAAATTTACCAATAGAATACGAAGACTTACTTCACATTTTGAATTGCACCGAAAAGACTACTCATCCCAAACAGGTTTACGTAAAATTTTGGGAAAACGGCAAAGATTACTGTCTTATTTGTCAAAGAAAGATGGAATACGGTATAAAAAATTAATCAATCAGTTTAATATTCGACAGTCACAAATTCGTTAAATTGAAGAGTAATTTTCAATTATTCGATTTATTAGATCTTGAATTTGGATGAACTTTTTTTTTAAGCGATTCATAAAAGAATAAATCGAGCAAAAACCTATGAATATCTCAACGAAAAGAAAGGACTTCATGATAGTCAATATGGGGCCTCACCACCCATCAATGCACGGTGTTCTTAGACTTATTGTTACTCTAGATGGTGAGGATGTTATTGATTGTGAACCGATATTGGGTTATTTACACAGAGGAATGGAAAAAATAGCGGAAAACCGAACAATTATACAATATCTGCCTTATGTAACACGTTGGGACTATTTAGCTACAATGTTCACAGAAGCAATAACTGTAAATGGACCAGAACAGTTGGGAAATATTCAAGTACCTAAAAGAGCCAGCTATATCCGAGTAATAATGTTGGAGTTAAGCCGTATAGCTTCTCACCTACTATGGCTAGGACCTTTTATGGCAAATATTGGTGCACAAACACCTTTTTTCTATATTTTCAGAGAAAGAGAATTAATATATGATCTATTTGAAGCTGCCACAGGTATGAGAATGATGCATAATTTTTTTCGTATCGGAGGGGTAGCGACTGATCTACCTTATGGTTGGATAGATAAATGTTATGATTTCTGCGATTATTTTTTAACAAGTATTGCTGAATATCAAAAACTTATTACGCGAAATCCTATTTTTTTAGAACGGGTTGAGGGCGTCGGTGTTGTTGATGTAAAAGAAGTTATTAATTGGGGTTTATCAGGACCGATGCTTCGGGCTTCCGGAATACAATGGGATCTACGTAAAGTGGATAATTATGAATGTTACGAAGAATTTCATTGGGAAGTTCAATGGCAAAAAGAAGGAGATTCATTAGCTCGTTATTTAGTTCGAATTGGTGAAATGATAGAATCCATAAAAATTATTCAACAGGCTTTGGAAGGACTTCCCGGCGGTCCATATGAAAATTTAGAAATCCGCTGCTTTGATAGAGAAAAAGAGCCAGAATGGAATGAGTTTGAGTATCGATTTATTAGTAAAAAATCGTCTCCGAGTTTTGAATTGCCAAAACAAGAACTTTATGTAAGAGTTGAAGCCCCCAAGGGAGAATTAGGGATTTTTCTAATAGGGGATCAAAATGGTTTTCCTTGGAGATGGAAAATTCATCCGCCCGGTTTTATAAATTTGCAAATTCTTCCTCAATTAGTTAAAAGAATGAAATTGGCCGATATTATGACAATACTAGGTAGCATAAATATTATTATGGGATAAGTTGATCGTTGAAATGATAATTGATTTAACAGAAATACAAGATATACATTTTTTTTTCAGATTGCAATTTTTGAAAGAGATATATGGAATTCTTTGGGTATTTGTGCCTATTTTTATTTTGATATTAGGAATTACTATAAGTGTACTAGCAATTGTATGGTTAGAAAGAGAAATATCTGCAGGGATACAACAGCGTATTGGACCTGAATACACCGGTCCTTTTGGAGTTCTTCAAGCTCTAGCAGACGGAACAAAATTACTTTTTAAAGAGAATCTTATTCCATCTAGAGGAGATATTCGTTTATTTAGTTTCGGCCCATCTATCTCAGTCATATCCATTATAATAAGCTATTCAGTAATTCCTTTTGGCTATAACTTTGTTTTATCTGATCTGAATATTGGTGTTTTTTTATGGATTGCTATTTCGAGTATTGCCCCCATTGGACTTCTTATGTCAGGATATGGGTCAAATAATAAATATTCCTTTTTGGGTGGTCTACGAGCAGCTGCTCAATCAATTAGTTATGAAATACCATTAACTCTATGTGTGTTATCGATATCTCTATGTGTGCTTCGTTGAGACATAAATTTTTTGATACTATTTCTTATAAGCCTCTCCTTATATTTAAAGTACAAAAAGAATCTATAAAGAATATATATATTCTTTTCGCATTTGGATTGAATAATTGAATCAGATAGTTATATGAGTGCAATAAAACAGCTTTTTTTGAATATAATTTATAGAATACTCTATTACTTATAGAGAAAGTATGATGATTTCAAATTGCAGTAAAAATATTGAGTCTAATTTTCTATGTATAAGAATAAGGTGAAAAAATCAATGAAATTCTAGAATTAGATTCTATATATTATATTCTATGTATAGAAGTGGTTGTTTTTCCCAAGATTTGTTGATTAGTAATCCTGTCTTGAAGCGGACGCAAAAGACCAACCTTTTTCAAATTTTCAATATCATTTGTATGAATTAGCATACATATATTAACAAAATTAAAAAAAGGCATTAATATAATAAAAAAAATTAATGGATGGCTAGAAACACCAAAATACACAAAAGATTAGTAACGTATATTTCTTTTTTAAATTATCCAATTTATGTATAATATAAAAAGAATACTAATGGGGACTTGAAGTTGGTAGAAAAAATAAGGCAGTACTCCCCCCAATTCTGATCTAGAGTATACTTCCATCCATTGATTGAATAAATAACTATCAGGAACGAAATAATCCTTTAATTTTTTGAAGTCCCCTTTTGCTTGCACAAAAAGGAATAAGATAAGAGGTAAAAGTGATCTCCTTTTTCTTTTTTGTCTTATATACTCCATATTTATGGAGATAATCATAATTTAAAAAAAGAACATCTAATTATTTTTCGGAATCGAAAATGATGTGGGAGTTCTTGATAATTTTAAAAGAGTATTTTATGCAAAAATGAAATTAAGTTATTACTCAACAAATTTAATTTTGAATTTTTTAAAGGATGAGATCAATTCAGAAGTACCTTTTGTATTTTTTATTTATCTAAAGAAATTCAATAAATGTGCAAATGTTTTTATTTTTTAAATAAGTGTGTATTCATTTAAAAAATTTTTTTAGAACAGACAGAATTCCATGGGTCTAATTCAGAACCGTCCGAGAAAATAGAATCTTATCTATCTTAGGGATATATCAAGGGAGAAATAATCGGCCGGGTTCTTATATTTTTTTAAGGCTTTAAAGGAGCCGTATGAGATGAAAATCTCATGTACGGTTCTGTAATAGAGATGGTAACAGTAATGTCATCACCGACTAGGATTATCTAACAGTTTAAGTACAGTTGATATAGTTGATGCACAATCCAAATATGGTTTTTGGGGATGGAATTTGTGGCGGCAACCTATGGGTTTCCTCGTTTTTCTAATCTCTTCCCTAGCAGAATGTGAAAGATTACCTTTTGATTTACCAGAAGCGGAAGAAGAACTAATAGCAGGTTATCAAACCGAATATTCTGGTATCAAATTTGGTTTATTTTATGTTGCTTCCTATTTAAACCTATTCGTTTCTTCCTTATTTGTAACAGTTCTTTATTTTGGTGGTTTAAATTTCTCTATTCCGTACATCTTCGTTTCTAATTTTTTTCAAATAAATAAAACATACGGAGTTTTTGTAACGATAATTGGTATCTTTATTACACTAGTTAAAACTTATTTATTCATATTCGTTTCTATCACGACAAGATGGACTTTGCCTAGGCTACGAATAGATCAATTATTAAATCTTGGGTGGAAGTTTCTTTTACCCATTTCTCTTGGTAATCTATTATTAACAACGTCGTCTCAACTATTCAGAGCTATTCACGATATGTTCCTTATGGTAACTGAATTCATAAATTATAGTGAACAAATAATACGAGCTGCTAGATATATTGGTCAAGGTCTCATGATTACCTTATCTCATGCAAATAGGTTACCCGTAACTATTCAATATCCTTATGAAAAAATAATCTCATCAGAACGTTTTCACGGTCGAATACATTTTGAATTTGATAAATGCATTGCTTGTGAAGTATGTGTTCGTGTCTGTCCTATAGATCTACCCATTGTTGATTGGAAACTAGAAACTGATATTCGAAAAAAACGGTTGCTTAATTACAGTATTGATTTCGGAATCTGTATATTTTGTGGTAATTGTATTGAGTATTGTCCAACAAATTGTTTATCAATGACCGAAGAATATGAACTTTCAACTTATGATCGCCACGAATTGAATTATAATCTAATTGCTTTGGGTCGTTTACCAGTATCAGTAATTGATGATTATACAATTCGAACAATTCAAATAAAATGATTTCAAAATTCTTCACAAAAATAATTGAATTTCTCTATATATAGAATAAAAAAAAGATATTCTATTTTTTTGAAATGACTCTTTGGCATAAAGAAAAGAATGAAATTCCATTGATTCTATAACAACTGTACCTAATAACAATTCACATATCTTATCTTAGGATTTGGTGAATTTCTATGCATAGATAATTTTCGTATTTAACAAGTTTTTTCCTGGTCATATCAATAAGGTCATGAAATTTCTATTTATCTTTTATTTTACATATAATGGATTTGTCCGAATCGCTACATGATTTTATTTTAATCTTTCTTGGATCAGGTCTCATATTAGGAAGTCTAGGAGTAGTATTCTTTACGAATCCGATTTTTTCTGCTTTTTCATTGGGACTAGTTCTTGTTTGTGTATCTTTATTCTATATTTTATCAAACTCCCATTTCGTAGCTGCCTCACAGCTACTTATTTACGTGGGCGCTATAAATGTTTTAATAATATTTGCTGTGATGTTTATGAATGGTTCGGACTATTACCAAAATTTTCGTGTTTGGACCGTTGGGGATGGAATTACTTTGATGGTTTGTACCAGTATCTTTCTTTCACAAATAACTACTATTCTAGAGACATCATGGCACGAAATTATTTGGACGACAAGACCCAATCAGATTTTAGAGCAAGATTTGATAAGTACTAGTCAACAAATTGGAATTCATTTATCAACAAATTTTTTTCTTCCATTTGAACTAATTTCAATAATTCTTTTAGTTGCTTTAATAGGTGCAATTTTTGTGGCTCGCCAATAAGAAAGTTTTCAAACTAATAAAATAATATAAATTACATTTTGTTAGAATTTATTACATTTCTTTTTTGTTGTAGACTTATTATGTTAGGCAATAAAATCCGTTGAATTCATATTCATATCGAAATGAATAAAAATTGAAAAGGAGTTGGTCAATGATATTCGAGCATACACTTGTTTTGAGTGCTTATTTATTTTCTATAGGTATCTATGGATTGATCACGAGCCGAAATATGGTTAGAGCCCTTATGTGTCTTGAACTTATACTAAATGCAGTTAATATAAATCTCGTAACCTTTTCTGATTTTTTTGATAGGCGGCAACTAAAAGGAAATATTTTTTCAATTTTTGTTATAGCTGTTGCAGCCGCTGAAGCAGCTATCGGACCAGCTATTGTTTCCTCAATATATCGTAATAGAAAATCAACCCGTATCAATCAATCAAATTTGTTGAATAAATAGTATTATTCATAAAAAAAAGTCTAATTTTGAATAGTGTGTACTATATAATCCATTCAAATTAGCAGATATATAATCCATTCAAATTAGCAGAAATGATATATCCTTTTTAATCATGTTTGCGAAAACAAAGATAAGAAATCAAAGTATCTTGGTTCTATTCTCTTATTAGTTATTAATCTATAAATATATTTTTAGTAGCAAAGTTCTTATAAATCATTGATTCATCTGGTATATAATATAGATATATATATATATATATATATATATATAGATATATATATATCATATATAGATATATATAATTGGTTTACCAATTTACTAGATTGAAAATGTTGAATTTTTGATGTTCAAGGATTATGTTCCAATGTCACATTCAGTAAAGATTTATGATACATGTATAGGATGTACTCAATGTGTACGAGCCTGCCCAACAGATGTATTAGAAATGATACCTTGGGACGGATGTAAAGCTAAACAAATTGCTTCTGCCCCAAGAACAGAGGACTGTGTTGGTTGTAAGAGGTGTGAATCCGCCTGTCCGACGGATTTCTTAAGTGTTAGAGTTTATTTATGGCATGAAACAACTCGAAGCATGGGTCTAGCTTATTGATACGTTTCAAAAAGAACCGCATACAAGTACTTTTTTTTACTGGCAAAAACCCGGGCTCAAAATAAAAAAATATTTTGAGCCCGGGTTTTTGTAGTCTAAGTATATCTTATTTTTATCACGAATTATTTTCCTTGGTTAACAACAGTTGTAGTTTTGCCAATAGTCGGAGGTTCTTTAATTGTCTTATTTCCCCATAAAGGAAATAAGACAATTAAATGGTATACTTATTGTATATGTTTCATAGATCTCCTTCTAATAACCTATGTATTTTGTTATCATTTCGAATTAGATGATCCACTAATCCAATTGACAGAAAATTATAAATGGATCCATTTTTTTGACTTTTACTGGAGATTCGGAATAGATGGACTCTCTCTAGGACCCCTTTTATTAACGGGATTTATCACTACGTTAGCTACGTTATCAACTCAACCGGTTACTCGAGAATCTAAATTATTCTATTTTCTAATGTTAGCAATGTATAGTGGTCAACTAGGAACATTTTCTTCTCAAGACATTTTACTTTTTTTCATCATGTGGGAATTAGAATTAATTCCCGTTTATCTACTTTTATCTATGTGGGGTGGAAAAAAACGTTTGTATTCAGCTACAAAGTTTATTTTGTACACTGCGGGAAGTTCTGTTTTTTTATTACTGGGAATTCTGGGTATGGGTTTCTATAGTTCTAATGAACCAACATTAAATTTTGAATCATTAACTAATCAATCATATCCCGTGGCACTGGAAATAATCTTCTATATGGGATTTCTTATTGCTTTTGCTGTCAAATCACCAATTATACCCTTACATACATGGTTACCTGATACCCATGGAGAGGCACATTACAACACTTGTATGCTTTTAGCCGGAATATTATTAAAAATGGGAGCATATGGGTTGGTTAATGTTATTAAATATGGAATTATTATCTCGCGCTCATTCTATATTTTGTCCCTGGTTAATGTTATTAGGTTCCATTCAAATAATCTATGCAGCTTCAACATCTCTTGGTCAACGCAATGTAAAAAAAAGAATAGCTTATTCCTCGGTCTCTCATATGGGTTTCTTAATTTTAGGAATTGGTTCTATAAGCGAGACAGGGCTGAATGGGGCTATTTTACAAATAATCTCTCACGGATTTATTGGTGCTGCCCTTTTTTTCTTGGCGGGAACTAGTTATGAAATAACAGAGTTATTATTCTTTGTTTGAATATTCATAATTTTTCTTTTTCCAATATAAACAGAATTCTATTGGATATCTATAGAATAATACTAAATATTTTCATTAGATCAGTTTACTTAATTCCTGAGTTGATTAAGAAGTATGTTGATTTGAAATCACAGGATGGGTAGATGTAATAGATGAGGAATTTATTTCTAAATTATGTTACTCTATTTCTTTTTTTTTTTCGTCTCTAATAATTGAATTTATTGAGGAATTGCCAATTTTGAATTGTATCTTTCAAGTAGGATTTTTTATCTTCTTTTTTCTCTCAAAAATGGAAATTTAGGGAAGTGCTTTATAAACATATGTATAAAAAGAACGAACATATTTCATTTAGTTTCTATATGCCCACTATCACTAGTTATTTCGGTTTTTTACTATTAGTTTTAATTATAACCTCGTCTCTATTTATTGGTCTTAGTAAAATACGACTTATTTGATTTGTAATTTTGAGAGGAATAGTAAATTTTGGTATAAGACATTCTAGAATTCCTTACTATGTCAATTTACAATTCTCGATCGTTGAGATTTATGATCAATACAGATTTATGTTTAAGGCTAGATATTATATTACCTTTCTTTTTACTTTTCGAACAAATAAAAATGATTGAAGTTTTTCTATTTGGAATCGTGTTAGGTTTAATTCCTATTACTTTGGCTGGATTATTTGTAACTGCATATTTACAATACCGACGAGGTGATCAGTTGGATCTTTGATTCATTAATGTCTCTTTTTTTGTGATTCCCTATTTATTTAGTTTAATCCTAATCGACAAGGATAAAATTCAAACTTTCTTTTGAATGTTCAATTATTTCAGTGTAATTATCAGGCGAATAATACTAGAATCACGCTCTGTAGGATTTGAACCTACGACATCGGGTTTTGGAGACCCGCGTTCTGCCGAACTGAACTAAGAGCGTTTTGTTTTCATAAATTATATGATCCAAATCCATTTTGCATATAGATATTCAGTATGTATGTTCAATTGGAATTCGTCTTCACAGGTTCCCGGTTTATTGCTCATCTCATAGAATATGCAATATTATAGAATACGGAATATCATAGAATAAGTAATTGTTAGGGATAGGGATGACAGGATTTGAACCCGTGACATTTTGTACCCAAAACAAACGCGCTACCAAGCTGCGCTACATCCCTTTTCCATTTGTTTATAGTGTTATTGTAAAGAATCTTTGTCTTGTTTTCCACATTTTTCTCTGTTGATATATATCAACAGAGAAAAAATACTTAAATAATAAAAAGAAAGGAGGATTTGAAATGCGAGATCTAAAAACATATCTTTCCGTGGCACCAGTAGTAAGTACTTTATGGTTCGGGGCTTTGGCGGGTCTATTGATAGAGATCAATTGTTTTTTTCCAGATGCATTGATATTCCCCTTTTTTTAATTTTAGTTATTGACACGGGAAGGGGTGAAGAAGATGAAAGGTCCAATTATATATTAAATATGTGTAATTAACCTACTCTTCTTTTTTTTTTAGGAAAGATAAAGACGAAAGATTAAATTGGCCTCTGATATCGCTGTCGTTAGGCGATCAAATTACCACTACTTTAGCAACTTCAGTATTGCCAGTTTGTAGTGAAGAAAATAGTTAGGGTTAAGATAACCCTGAGTCGTCTCACAACGAATACGGAATTGATCTCAAATATTTGATTCTCAAAAATGCAATTTAAAACTAGCAACTATAAAAATAGGGGGGTTTTGATATGCAAAGAAAATGACACGGAAGATTGTAAACACAGTAATATTAAATAGGTCAATTCCACTGCTTTTTCTAAATAAGATTCTTCATTGGTTATCTAGAGATTATTGTTAAATTAATTATTGTAGTTGATTTACAAATAAATCAATGTAAAGACTCAATTCATTTGTTGGCATCCTCACTTTTAATCAAAGTACAGTCTCAATTAAAAGTGAGAATTGTTAGATTATCCATAGTAAATTCAATCAAAGTACAGTCTCAATTAATTTTACTATGCCTAATCATGTCTATTCCTTTGTTTCTTTACCAAATAGAAAACTTAATTAATCAAAGTAAAGTCTTGACTAATTTTAGTTAAAGTAATTACCTCTAATCAAATTAAAGTCTCAATTATTGGCAAAAACTTATTTAATCAAATGAAAGTTTCTAAACAAAATCAAAGTAAAGTCTCAATTTAATTTAAAAACCTTTTAACTCATATGATTAGCATGTATGTAGATTTAAAATCATTATTTTCTATTCGATTAAGAAGCAAAGGACATAGATAAACAAAAACCACAACAATAATCAAAATAACAAAACATATAAATTCATCTAACCTCAGAATCCATCTAAGAAATTACAGTGGAATCAACCCTAAAAGCTTAGCCCTCCATGGCTTTGATGGAATACATGATGATATGAAGGAAAGAAAATAAAAGAAAGAATGAGAGATGTGGTGGAGATGGTATCTGCCAAAACCAGAGAGTTCTAAGTGTCTAAGCTGTAAGTTGTAAATTGTCCAGTCCTCAATTGTACTCCCTTAAGTCTCTTTATATAGACTTCCACTGGACTTTGGGCTTTATCTGTCAGTTGCTAAAATCTTTTATTTTTATTTAATTAATTAGCAACTTAATTCTTGTCCAATTTCTAATTATGTCCCTCGCATTTAAGCATTTTTACAAAATTGACCAGAGTTTGACCAGAGTTTGACCAGTTTGACCAGAGTTTGACCAGTTTGACCAGAGTTTGACCAGTTGACTGCCTATCAGATGCTGACACGTGGCAGTGTAGATTCTCTCTCCATAATTAGGGTTTCACTCTCACACTCTTCTCCTTGGCTCGTGACGGCGGCTGCTCCGACGTGTGGCTGCTCCGGCGAGCTCTTCCGACGCAGTTCCTGTTCGAAGATGGTGGTGAAGCAGCGGTGGCCATGGTGGTGCAGTGGTGCGGCGACGAGTTGCAGAGAAAATGAAGCTGTCTCGAATGGAGGACCAAAGTGTGGAGGCGCGACGGTGGCTGGCTCGCGCAGATGCAGGTGTAGGCGCGGTGGTGCGTGGTTGCTGGTTGGTTCGTCGTGGCTGAAAACGGCGGCGCGAAGGCGAGAAGATGGTGGTGGCGCGCGGAGGTTGTTCGCGGTGGTTGCAGGTGCGGGAACGGTGATCGCGAGTGGCTCTCTGCGGAGAAGGTTCGTGGTGGTGGTGCGCGATCTGTTGCAGGTGCTCACGGTGGTCGGAGGAAGAGCGGCGGCAGCTGCGGGATGGCGCTGGTTCGCGCAGATTTCGGCGAAGTGCAGGGACGGTGCTGGCGTGCTCGCGGTGGCTCGCGGTGGCTGCAGAACAGGTGGTGAACTGCGCAGTGGTCCGGCGAGGTTGGCGGCGGCGGCTGCCGTGGAGGGTGGAAGGAGAGGAGAAAATTAGGGTTAGGGTTTTGGGAGATGAAGGTGATGACGTGGCAGAATCTGATTGGTTAATTTGGTGAGGGTAGGATTATGACACGTGGCTTGTTCTGGTTGGCTAATTCTAAGAGGTAGGGATTGCCACATGGCATGATCTGGTTGAGTGGAGTTTAAGTGGTAGGAGGGGTGCAACTTAGTGAAAACTGGGGGTGCAGAACAGGTTTTTGTGGTCCACTTTAAAAGGAGTGTGCAAGTAAAAACTGGGGGTGCATTTAGCTCCTGATTTATTCTTTTTCAGAATTTCTTGATTTTGGACTTCTTTTGTAACTTTGAATATTTCAAAATCACACTATTAATTGACCAAAAATAAATTCTAGCTGCATTAACAAACGTTAAAATATCCAATAATATTTTATGCAACTAAAATCAATTTTTACGCCACTTTTACCAAACTTACTCAATAAATCCAATAATCACAAATCCTAATTAAATCAATCTTTAAGCACAGAAAATTCAATTAAATCCCCAAATTTAAATATTAAATGAGGGCAAAAATTTGAACTCATCAGCCTCATTGAAATTCAGAGTGACACTCGGGATCGGGATCTGGTCCAGGCTTCAATGGAATTGAATTATTAATTCAATTCCTATGAAAAAGAAAGTGAAAGCAGAAATCCATAGGTTGGGGCAACAATATCATAAAAAATAATTTAAAAAAACGAAAATACTGGCAATTTGAAACGAAATATAGTTACAGATCCTGGTATTCTTTTTGTACTATCTTTTTTGTACTAGATTCAATTAAATTGGAACGAAATCTTTCATAATTTTTCGAATTCTTCTTTTTTATCTTATCTTAGTTGTTTTCATCTTTTTCTTAGATTCTTAGATTCGAATCCGAAAAGAGTTATAAGTGAATTAAAAACCCAAAGGAGGGTCATGTCCAAGGGTAAAGATATCCGAGTAAGTGTTCTTTTGGAAGGTACTGGTTGTGATAAAAAGAGTCTAAATAAGGAATAAAGCGGTATTTCTAGATAGATTACTAACAAGAATCGACACAATACGCCTAGTCGATTGGAATTGAGAAAATGATGTCCCCGTCATTATATAACAACATATGCTAAAGAAGAAAAAAAATACAAATCCTTTATTATAATTATATTTATTTAAATCAATGTTATTTTTGGAATAGGAATAAATAAACTATGGAAAAACCTAAGCGACTCTTTATTAAATCCAAGCGATCTTTTCGTAGACGTTTGCCCCCGATTCAATCGGGGGACCGAATTGATTATAAAAACATGGGTTTAATTTGTCGATTTATTAGTGAACAAGGAAAAATATTATCTAGACGTGTAAATAGATTGACCTTAAAACAACAACGATTAATTACTGTTGCTATAAAACAAGCTCGTATTTTATCTTCGTTACCTTTTCTTAATAACGAAAAACAATTTGAAAAAAGCGAGTCGACTGCTAAAATTACTCCTTTAAGAAAAAAAAATAGAAATTAAAAATTCAAAATCCAATTTGAATTTAGATTCGAATTAAACATGGATTGATGTTTTGTTCAAAATTAGGATAATTCCATTTGATTTTTTTGTTGGAATAAAAAAGATAATAGGTAAGGAAGAATAATTTTTTAAGCATGGTTGTTTATTTTGATAGCTTTATCATATGATAAAGCTATCAAAATAAACAAATTTCTAGTCTATACCTTCCTGCAGTAAATAAGGGGTTTTAAGTTTTTATGATATTATCGGCAATCATAAAAAGACAATTCTCTTTTAATATAGCAATTTGTGCAACTATTTTACGATTAAGAAGCAATTGCTTGGTGTATAGACTATTCATTAAATTATTATAAATATAAGATACTTTTTGATTCTCGCGAATTACTGCATTTATTCGACTAATCCATAAACCACGAAAATCTCTTTTTTTCCTATCTCTATCCCGATGAGCCGAAACTAAAGCTTTCAATTTCTGTTGAGTAATAGTTCGGGTAAGTCTTGAATGAGCTCCGTGAAAACTTGATACGAATAAACGAATTTTTGTCCTCCGTTTGTGAGCTATATATCCTCGTTTAATTCTGGTCATTTAATAAATGATATTTTCAGGAATAACTTTTTAATTTTTCAGTTATTCTTTTTTTCTTCCTAGTCTATTAATAACAAAAATGGATTCTTCTGATGTATAAAAAAAAATTCCAACGGCTCTTGCTACTATAACCGCCCCAACCACGATTTTTTATATTAAACATTTAACCTCAAAATCAGAAATTGTATAGATACTAGATATCAAATAAAATAAAAATAGTAAATGAAATAGGACACATATTTTTATAATGAATTGGTGGGTTCCTTCGTTTCTATGATTTTTTTTAGAAATGACCAGGTCCTCTCTATACACCGGAGCCTTTTTATTTTCATTTTTGATTCATTTAATGAATGTTATTGTTAACTTGTACAGTTCACACTCTGTGGCTCTACCCATGCAATATTGAGTAAGTAGGTTTTTTCACAACCAAATCTAATTATATAGTAACGGTATTTAATTATGAAAATTTGCTGGGTAGCTGACCCTCTTATTCCATTCTTACAAAATCCATCAAAATACATTCATTAAGGACATACTTTATTTTTAATTGAAATAGTATTTTCTCCGCTTAACGGGTAACTTTTTTTTGTTACCGATGGGAAAGTCCTTCTCATATGAAATTGCAAATGTGTATTATTGGTTTTGCACCAATCGAAACCATAAATTTTATACAAGATAGAAGAATGTAAAGAATTATATAATTATATGGAAAAGAATTATATATTAAGTTAAGATAGTGTGAATGTAGTTTTTGCATTCACACTATCTTAACTGATTACCAATACTGAAAAATTTTAATTTGTTTTTTCTTAGTATTTAAGCTGAACGAGTCGCACATACACCCTGGTACACATTCCTCGACGTTGAGGGCATCCCCGAAGAGCTGGGGATTTTGTGACGTTTCGGATTGGCTGTCTTGTGTTTCTAATAAGTTGTTTCATAGTTGGCATGGTAAGTCGTACTATATATATCTATATTTTTGTATAATGAGCAGGTTTAGATCTATCCTAACCGTGAATTACTTATATTCTATATTCCTTATTTATATATTCTATATTCCTTATTTATAGCCTATATTAATTATATATACTATATTAATAGATTAACTCTTAGAGATTTTATTTTAAAATGTAAAGTAAGATAGAGTAAAAAATTAAATTTCCAATCTTGTATTTAATTAGAATAACCTTTGCCACCAATTTTTTATTCAACTACTACAAGATCTACAATTCCATGAGCTTGGGCTTCTGCTGCTGACATAAAAACATCCCTTTCCATGTCTTCCGATATAACCCATAAAGGTTTGCCCGTTCTTTGTACATAAACCCTTGTGATAGTTTCACGCATTTTCAGTAGCTCTTCCGCTTCCAGGACAAATTCTCCCGCTTGTGCCTCATAAAAAGAACTAGCAGGTTGGTGGATCATTACCCTGATTATATCACTTAAGTAGTATTTCCCTTATCTTGATAAATCTTTTTAGAATTCTTTTTACTATATTGGTAGATTGCTAAAGATTGTCTTTATTCCCAAAATAAAGGTAACAGAAAAGGGACAAAGACAAATAAGATAAAGGGCAAAAAGTATATTCAATAACCGTACAAGCATTTTCTGCGTATTGATGCATACGGCTTTTGTACTTATGCAATTCATTTTTTCCTCTATGGATAGAGTAGAGTATTTTCTTCGATGAATTTTGTTTCTACATTTACAAATTTCTTTTTTTCTATCAAAGAAAAAAGAAGTACAAAATCTACTAGGTCTTTTGGATCCGGATCCTTAAATAATAAACAATAGAATAACCAACTTTCTTTTTGAATCTATTTTTAAATACTACGATGGTTCCATTGTTTTTTATATCATTTTGGTATTCAACAATCCAAAAGTTTCTTTTTTTTTC
>NC_140801.1:16598531-16626031 GCF_037176805.1 Vigna unguiculata
TGAGGATCCCACCAGAGCGCCTTCTACTTCTAATAGGCCATGAACTAGATCATAATTCTTCTCAACGAGTCCATAAGATGTGATCCCATTTTTTTCATCAGGTCCGGGTAGAGACCAAAGGTCTTGAGCGACCGATCCGGCAGAACAACTCAAAAGGTAAAGAAGTATCGTTAATTTCTTCATACTCGTTCCAAGTTCGAAGTACCATTTGTACAAATAAGAATCCCCCCCCCATCACATGATTTCTTCTTCATATAGATAGATATAGGATCTATGGAGCAATTACTTAGAAGTACATTTTGTGAAACAGCCCTTCCTATCTGATAGAAAAGGATCCCATGATCCTGAACCGATCTTACCTGAGATCGGAAATCCCAAGTTTGTTTATGAAGAACAGAACTAATTATATTAGTGTCTATAATGGATTTTTTTTGTATAATACTAATCGATAGGGCCTCATTGTTAAGTGCTACAAGATCTCGTACATTTGAACCCATCGTCGTGGACCCGAATCCATTAGTAATGGACATTTTCTTTTCCAAGTGAAATCCCCTAGTATATGAAAGAGTGAAAAAGTGTTTTCGTTGTTGTGGAATAAGAAGCCTTCGTATCTTAATGCATGTATTGAATTTATTCGGAGCTATTAGAGCTGGATCTACTTTTTGGGGAATATGAGTCGAAGCAATAACAAGAATATTTCTAGTGGAACATCTTTCACAATCCCTGGAGAGATAGTTCACTAAAAGACCGAGGGATAAGTAATTCGACTCAGTCACATCCAGATCATGAATGTTAGGAATCCATATTATGCAAGGAGACATTGCTTTTGCTAATTCGAAGTGAAAGGTGATATAAAATCGGTCTATTTCTGGCATCATATCCATAGTTAGCGTATTCATCATAGTTAGAAGCTCCAGCTCCATATCAAGGTCACGGTCGATATCGTCACTATCGTCACTATCATCAATATCGTCACTATCATCAATATCGTCACTATCATCAATATTGTCACTATTATCAATAAGAAAACCCTTAGGCTTGTTATCCAGGAACTTGTTCAGAAATACTGTAATGAAAGGAACATAGGAGTTTGTCGCTAGGTATTTGACCAAATAGGATCGTCCAGTTCCTATAGAACCTATCACTAAAATACCCCTACTAGGGGGAGGTAGGGCTAAGCGGAGCGAAAAGGGTTTTCCATGAGATGGGAAATGCAAACTATTAGCCTCCCACAAGGTGTGTGAATAAGTAATTGTCTGATAATTAGCAAGGAATATACGTCTTTCTACTAAACAGGATGTATTGAATTCATAAATCATTAGATACTTTTTTTGAATGTCAACTAAGTATCGTAAGTAAATTGCTCCCGGTTGTTCACTTATTTGATAACCAGAGTTATTCTTTGATAAAAGATCACTATGAGTAAGACTCAATAGAATTTGATCAATCCTTTTTTCTGTTGTTAAGGTAGAAAACTGAACCAAGAATTCTTTTTCTTTATCATCAATCGAATCAGTGTTCGAGACCCAGGATTCTATTTGATCATCAATCCAATCACCATTCACGTTTTTTATTTTTCTTATCAAGGAATAGATTGCTTTACTTGGATGACTTAGATGTTTCGTATTTCTCGAAAAAGCGATTCGATTGATGGGATTTGGTATAATACTTATGAGATCGATGAGATTCCAATATTTATTCTTAGAACGTATGGATTTGACCCCATAAGCGGGACCACCACCCCATAGCATGTTGCTACCAAAAGCAAAACTCTGTATTTCTTCTAGAGAATCTCCTAATTGTTCCAGAGCAACTAGAAAGATATTCTTTAACCAGAAAGAATTCAGTTCAGATGTAGGATACCTATCCAGAAGTTTTCGCAACTCAATCATGTATGATGGAATCATCAAAGATTTTACCTTTTCGAACTCTGTCTGTAACTCACTATAGACTCGAGAAACAAAGAGAAGATGTGTACGAACGAGATATCCAGCAACAAGGAGAAGGAAAAGGATTGAATAGAAGAACTCCTGAACATTTAGCGATCTCAGATGTGTCGATATCAATAGTAACTCATTATTTCGATGAGTCATTTCTTCGGACAGAAGAAGATTATGGAAACAATTACCCGGAATCTCACTTATCAGATTCTATTGTGGAAGACACAATGGAATCTGACGAATTCGCCATAATATATCTGACCCATGCATAATATCATGAAAAATGGATACAAATTTTTGGCTGCTACTTAGTATCGGCAATAGGTCTGAAAAAGTATCTAAAAATATGAAATTTAGATATTTGTACCCCGTCGAGGTAAGGAACCATGGTATATATGTTTGGAATAGATTCCATTTTGAGAGAGTTGAAAAAACACTATCTTGTTGAAAGGTTCTATACATCTGACCTTTCTCAAGGCATTTTTGTAGACAAGAACTCCGTTTTTTCCTTTTTTCGGATGGTAAATATTTCTCAGAACATGGAGTGTGAATCCAACCCATGTTTGAATTGAAATTGAGATACTGATACAAGTTCTTCCATTCTGAATCAGGTATATTCATATCTGAAAGAGGTTGACAATAAGTTTTTTCAAAATGGACTATTTGTCCCTCTGTTAGAGGTGTTCCAGAAATGTCTGCGATCGAGTAAATAGCTCCACGAACGAATGGATCGTATCGAATTGGAAAATGGAAAGATTTGTAGAAGTTATACCCTTCGTCGCCACTTTGCGGAAAATCGTTAGGTATCAATATGTTAGATACCTGTAACTCGATTGGTGAAATAGTATCTCTCTTCAAAAAAGCATGTTTTTTTTTACCATCGCAAAAAGAAAAGATTTTGTTGCGAATGAACAAGATTTTGAGGAATTGTCCATACGTAAAATCATAATTATTGATACGGGCCTTTTCCATATAAAAAGGGAATCTTTTGTTACAATAGAAGCAGAAGTGATATTGATTATTCAAGAATCGAAGTCGATTTGCTTTATAAAAATAGTATATCAATGAACTTCTATGAAATGGTTTCACGGGATTCAGCCAATTGTCTGGATCGTGGGATATCATTGAGAAATAGGAATCTGTGTTATCAAATGATTTCCTGCGATTCTTTCTAGTATGGAATGAGTCAATCATCCACTTTGGTATCTTATTGAACAAAAATGGTGATATTGTTCCTCCATTGATCAAGAATTTCGATTTTTGGGAAGTATCTTGGTCATCCAATAATAAGGGTTTCCTTTTTTTCAAATGAAAGATTTGAAGACCTATTGATTCTAATAACTGATTACAGAGTGGATCATTCGGACCTTTCAATTCATAGATGTGGATCTCGGACCTATGAATGGGGATACCCCCAAAACTCACAAATAAAAAAGAAGGAAGTGAGTTAGACAAAAAGAGAAGAAACTTGGGCAAAAAAAGAAGTAACTTGGACAAAAATAAACAAAGTGACTTAGACAAATCTTTTTTGTCGATAACCTCAGACCAATCAATCGAATATTGATTAATATGTAATCGATCGAACACTACTTGAAAACGGCTATTCTGCTCAGAAATGAAATAGTCCAAATGTTCCTGGAAATTCTTGCTCCCATTGGACCATTTGTATCTATATACATTAGGATCCCAATTCATAGATCTCTCCGTTCGAGAAATCAAAATAAGAGGATCGAACCACTTCTTCTGACTCTTTTTCAAATTTGATAAATGTTGGTTGATCGTGTATTTCATTCTAGTTCGATGATTCAGAGTATCATTTCCTATTTGATACCTTTGAATTCCATATTCGAAGTTGCAATTGAATCGATTCAATACATTTCTTATGTAACCATGGGTGCTATATTGGATTTGAATCAGATTTCGGATCAATCTATATTGATTGACTGCCTCCATTATGTTGTTGCTAGCAAATACAACTATTTTAGGTTTTGGATCTTCCACATTATTTCCGCAAGAGGTCTGGACCCATTTTTTTATGATCCTTCGATAAAAAGATTCATTCTCTTCATAAAAAAGAGGAGGTAGAACCAATAAAGAGTGCTTTTTCGATTCATCCCTGGAGTTCAATAACTCATTTAAGAAATGTTTTTGATCCAATCCGGAGGAATCCATAGAAAAATCAAATTCCTTATGATACACCAGATCCGGCTCGGTTATTGATAGAGTGAATAGATCTGCCATTTCTTGAAATATATCTTCTGATTCAAAATCGTGGTGTAACGTGTATCTCCCCCTGTTCCGGTCATGGAATAGATGAAATAAACCCCAAAATGGATTTTTGTTCAAGAATGAAATCTTATTGGAACTGTCCAGTTCACCCTTTGGAACCATATCACATCCTCGATAGGATGAAATAGGATGAATTGAGACGGTATTTTGTAAGTACATAATTATCTTGAATAAATTCACTATTTCTTTCTTTTCCGATCGCCTGGAAAAAGCAAGATGTTTCTTTTGTTCTTTTTTCAACAATTTCTGATCTCTAGTAGACCTATCAGTAGGATTCGAACCCAGATGAAGTTCTGACCATCTGTCAGAGAAAAAAGAACGAGTGGCTCTTGCAGGATTCCCAAAAAATTCTTCGATTTCTTCCGGAAGCAGATGATTATTCATCTGCTTCTCACGTTCCATGAATAGTCGGCACATTGAGGAATATCCAGAAAGGATTTTAAGGAATCGCTCTGATTCTATCTCTGTTCGTTCCGTTTGAAGAAAGGAAGGATCCCAACAAAGAATCGATCTTTCTTTTAGTTGTTGAATCTCTCTTTGATTGATCAATGTGTGATATTTCGAATCCTCATTCCTAATGGAATCGAAAGAATCCTTGGATTGATCAGAAGATCCTTTCAATTGGCTAGAATCCGTTACTTGAATGAAACTAGATCTCGTGGAATCATATTGAAGATTTGATGATACATTCCGTACCTTGCTAAAAAACCGATCCTTGTTTCCCAACCACACATTGTCTAACCAAATCCAATTCTCTCGTGACATGTTCCTCAAAAAATCCGATTCGTGCGGACTCTTCCCCCAACTAACGAAGAGATCTTGACGGAATTGCCACATATGAAATTGAGCACAATTTTGCAAAGAAATAGCCCGCTTGTTTCTCAAGAAGAGATGCGAAACATGCTCAATATCATTTGATTGAATAATTGACCCAGTCCCTTGTTGTTTGAAGAAACCCTCCACTTCCTTTGGTATTTTTTCACGAAAAGCAAACATGAGATAATAAATCCAGTCTTTCACTAAGATTTCGAATAGCTGTCCCGAATTCAAGTTGATTATGTTTCGCCTCTTTCTCGGGGAAAGACGATCAAAAAATTCCCAATCATGGTCCTTACGGATCGGATCATCCATATAATATACAAAAAGGAACTCCAGATATTTGATATCTTTCTCTTTGAATGAGATCTCAATTCCAGCGATGGTTTCATTAGATATCTTACAACTAGAATCGCTCTTTTTTCCTATCCAGTTCCTCCACCACCGCGAATCCCAGTTAAATTCAGGCATGATATACTTTTTAGTTATTGGGAGAACCCGAGTACTCTCTTTCGGATCCAGGAAAGAACTCTCAGAGATCTTTTTTCCTTTTGGAAGATACAGGAGCGGAACAATCAACCTATTGATATTGGAAGACTCAGATGATTCTTCCAATGTATCATTTTTGGGTCCAATGGAATTCATAGGTATAGGAAGAAGCCTTGTCAAATAGGGATTTTTTCTTTCGACCATTTTTCGATTGTTAATACGATATATAAGGACCGCTACTACAAAGAGTACTACATACTTGATCGTGAAATATCGATTGCTTGTTGAACCCTGTGAATTGCGTGAAAGTAGGATACTCCAAATTCGGGAGTCCAAGAGTTTTATAAAACTCTCTTGATGGAAAAAAATATGAATGAAAAATCCCGCTGAATTGAATTGGGTCCATGAATCTAAGAAATAGCGAGAATTCTTGATTTCTCTCAATATCTCTCTCAATTCGAAAATCCAGGATTTGAATTGATGTCCTTTCATCGAATCCTCCTAATTGCATTGATTTATCCGAAAGATTTCACTTCAATTGGAATTTGGTTATTCACCATGTACGAGGATTCCCGCTAAGCATCCATGGCTGAATGGTTAAAGCGCCCAACTCATAATTGGCGAATTCGTAGGTTCAATTCCTACTGGATGCACGCCAATGGGACCCTCCCTCCAAAAAGTCTATCGGATTTTTGTTCAAGAATGAAATCTTATTGGAACTGTCCAGTTCACCCTTTGGAACCATATCACATCCTCGATAGGATGAAATAGGATGAATTGAGACGGTATTTTGTAAGTACATAATTATCTTGAATAAATTCACTATTTCTTTCTTTTCCGATCGCCTAGAAAAAGCAAGATGTTTCTTTTGTTCTTTTTTCAACAATTTCTGATCTCTAGTAGACCTATCAGTAGGATTCGAACCCAGATGAAGTTCTAACCATCTGTCAGAGAAAAAAGAACGAGTGGCTCTGTATCAATGGAATCTCATCATCCATACATAACGAATTGATGTGGTATATTCAAATCATAACATATGAACAGTAAAAACTAGTATTTTAATTGAGACTAGAACTCATAGGGAAGAAAATAGATTTATGAATGGAATAAAATATGCAGTATTTACAAACAAAAGTATTCGGTTATTGGGGAAAAATCAATATACTTTTAATGTCGAATCGGGATCAACTAGGACAGAAATAAAGCATTGGGAACTCTTCTTTGATGTCAAAGTAATAGCTATGAATAGTCATCGACTCCCGGTAAAGGGTAGAAGAGTAGGTGCTCTAGCAATACGGGATGTCCCTGCATAACTTCTTGAAGTATTTCCCATACAATTCTCTTTGAATTAACCATTTTGAATTGCATAACTTCTTTATTTTTTTTTTAGATAAAGTATAAGTATGTACTCTATTTCAAATTGAGCAGGCATTAGCATTCATTATTAGGCAATATACTTATATTTTATTTCTTTTTTTGAAGGTCTCTTTTCTTAATTTGATTGAATATTAGTTTAAATAATAGAAAAAAGGAGAAAATTATCTACTGTATCCACATCTCGTTTATTTCTATGAAATACTAGACAAAATCGAACAAAATTAGAAGGGATATATTTAAATTATGTGATTGGTCGTTCCTATAGAAATGATTTTTGAATTTGATAGGGACAAGAAACAAGAATTTATAACAATATATATTTATCTATCTATATAAAGATATAGATAGATAAATATATAAGAAAAAAAAGAAACAGAGTGTTCTTATTCAAAACGCCCTGTGATATTCAACCAATTCTGTGCTGCAATATAATTACCGGGGGTGAGAGCTATAGCTTGTTTCCAATATTCAACGGCTTGATTAAACCAAGACTCCGCAACTTCTGAGTCTCCCTGCCGAATGGCCTGTTCTCCTCGGTCGAAATAGGTGAGTCAATTCCTTTCCTTAGAACCGTACTTGAGAATTTCCTGACTCATACGGCTCAGTAGTCAATTCTTTTTTTGTTCTATTATCTTGAAGTTAACTAAAAGAAAAAAAGAAATTATTAATATGAGTTTCAAACTTTCATTTTTACTAATAAATAAAGAATTTGAAAGAATTTCATCTTTTTTTTTAGTTTTATCTTTTCTCCTACCTTCAGAAAAGGGAATAAAGCATTGGCATTAACGCCCTAATTCTAATTTTCTGAAAGGTAACTATCTCGATTTTATATATCATATACAAAAATATATGATAGATTCATTTCTATAGAATCTTGGTAAAAGTTTTTTCTTTCTTATCTTATAAGTTCTTATAAGTAAAGAGAAAATACTTTCTATCTTTGGGATTTGATACTACACCGCTGCTCAAAATACCAGGGGATCCTTTTTATTACATAAGTGGATTCCTGACTTCTTTATTTATCATGAGATAAGGAAGCAGTTTTTATTATATCGATTGAAAACCGTGTTAATTGATCCTTACGATGCTTCCTTTATCAATTAGATCTTTTATCCATAGAAAAAGAGGGTATCTAGACATATCGATTTCTTCATATTTTTACTTCTATGAAGTTTCTTTGCTACAGCTGATAAAAATCGTTGTTTTGAACGATATATATATGTAGAAAGCCTTTCTTATTTATAATTATTTATATTTCTATATTTTTTATATTAAAATTTGTGGATTTGCTTGTTCTTTTCTTTTTTCTTTCTATAGTGGAGATAGTCGCACGTAATGACAGATCATGGCCATATTATTAAAAGCTTGGGGTAAAAATGGGTTTCGTTCGAGCGCCCGAAAATAATATTCCAAAGCTTTAGTATGTTCTCCGTTACTTGTGTGAATAAGGCCTATGTTATAAAGTATATAACTTCGATCATAGGGATCAATTTCCAATCGCATAGCCTCATAATAATTCTGTAAAGCTTCTGCATAATTTCCTTCAGATTGAGCTGACATCCGTTACGGTCGTCATTCGGTTCAAAGAATCTCCGCTCCAGAACTGTACGTGAGATTTTCATCTCATACGGCTCCCCCCTTATGTGTGTAATGAGAAAAATCCATCAAATCAAAAAATATTCCAGTATTCTCATTCTCAACTGAACAGAGCTAGTGTTTTTACAATAAATCTCTAGCCAACCTTCCTGTCAAAAATTATTTCTTAACATTAAGTATGTAGGTACTTGATAAAAAAAAATAAGAACTTCAACAATTTCTTTGTCCTCTACGCTGCTTAATTTCTTGGAATTAGTCACCTCAATAATCTTCGATGGTTCTATGGGTATCCAAAATATGAACGAGATGGATATTTATTGTCCCAACCATTCCTGTTAGTCCCAATCTCGATAAGCCATGGATATAGATAGATACAAAGTTTTCGTGTCCTTGATTCCCAAGCGTAGTGCTTCTTTCCCAATGTTGCCTATCAGTACTAGTAATTTGGGGTTGACCTAACCCCATAAGTATAGGTATAACCTTTCGCTTAATACTAGAAACCTAAAATTCAAGCATATAAGGCTTCATTAATCGAGGATACACGACAGAAGGAATTAATCCTTTTATTTACAAATTTCACCTTCAACACGCGTGGGGTTTTTCCATTCCATTTTTTTTGACCGAAATCGGTCAAAAAAAATGGAATCAAATCACACCATCTCTGTAATAAGTGAATGCCCTTTTTTCTCCTGAAGTTGTCGGAATTATTCGTAATAAGATATTGGCTACAATTGAAAAGGTCTTATCAATAAAATTTTCATTTATCCGAGATCTAGGCATAGGTAGAAATCCATTCTATAATTTAATTAATCATGGTGTGAGAAATCAATCCCACAAATAAAGGAATTGTATAATTATAATACAGTGCGAAATAACGTAAAAATGAACTCATCAATCAAATTTGTTTATCCTAAGACCTTGTAGGAGGTTTTTTTTTTTTAATTTTACTTTGTATTTTTATAGTTTGAATATGTTTTATGCATTTATGAAAAATAGGATTGATTCACTATTCAACATTCAACCGGTTTCTGGGCATCATTATATAGGAGAGATGGTCGAGTGGTTCAAGGCGTAGCATTGGAACTGCTATGTAGGCTTTTTGTTTACCGGGGGTTCGAATCCCTCTCTTTCCGAATCTTTACCAAATTCATCAATATTACTCATCCCAATGCATACCATTATTTCATATTTCAAATTTGTTTGTTGATATGGACAACTTTATATTCCTCATTTTTCGGTAATACAAAAAATAGTGGATAACGGGTGGGCAAGGAATAAAAATTTTCGCATATCCATGTCTATGATATATGAATAGCAGAAAATCCTTGTAAAAAAAACTCTTGTTATTTTAGTTAAGTTTAAGTTTGACGAGAATAATATTCTACAACCAGTAATTCATTTATTTTCAAACCAACCCATTTATTATCTATTATTTGATTAATTAAACCTTTATATTGGAAAGGGTGAACAATCAAATGATTTGGCAATTTCTCATGGGGGGCTAAATCAAAATAATTTTGAATAAGAGTTTTAGATTTTTGTTCATCCTTTGCTGTAATAATATCTTGAGGTTTACAACGATAACTTGGTATATCCACTATACGACCATTAACTAAAACATGTCTATGGTTTATAAATTGGCGGGCTTGAGGAATAGTCGCAGCCATACCCAATCGAAAAAGTATGTTATCCAAGCGCATTTCAAGTAGTTGTAATAAAACCTGACCAGTTGATCCTTTAGCTTTTCCGGAGATACGAACGTATTTAAGCAATTGTCGTTCTGTAAGACCATAATGAAAACGCAATTTTTGTTTTTCTTCTAAACGAATACGATATTGAGATTTTTTACTGAAGCGCAATTGATTTCGAAATTCGTTTTTGACTGTTGGCCTTTTACTAGTAAGTCCTGGTAAATATCCTAGACGACGTATTTTTTTGAAACGAGGTCCTCTGTAACGTGACATAAAAACTCCTTTTTTAAAATGAAAAATCTTATAAATCGAAATGAAAACTAAACGAAATGAAAAATATTATAGAATTCTAAATGAAGCGAAATCTACTAAAGTTTTATAGTACAAAGAAGAATTAGATGAATTTTATCAATATCCGAATTTATTGTATATAAAAGAATACAAAAAAGTAGGTTAATTTCTTGATTTCTTCCGCAGAGATCGAACTCTCCCAATTTTTTATTTCTAAAAAAGATATTATCAATTATGTAAAAAACAAATAGAGAAAAGCCGGTTATCGGATTCGAACCGATGACCATCGCATTACAAATGCGATGCTCTAACCTCTGAGCTAAACCGGCTAATGTAAACGAAATATACATATGCAGAAGAATTGAATGGGATCTTAGTTATCAATTTTTAGTTATTTATAACAAAATTCAAATTAATACAAACATCAAAAATAGAGAAAGAAAATATAGAAAATCAAACCCAATTTTTATTATTTCTATTATTTATTTTATCTGATAACATAAAGTGCAAGATAATAATTAATATTATATTAATATAATTTATTTAATATAATTTATTTCGATCTACTATTCTAGATATATATTATTAAATTGATTTCTTTCAAAAAGATTATTTATTAGTACTTAAAGTAAATTTGAATAAATATAAATTTTAGTAAATATTTATTAAGGAATTCCATATTTCTAAGTAAATGTCTAATTCTATATTATATTCAATTAAAAGAATGGTTTTTTTTAGCCATTAGATTCGTTTTAGTTATATAAATTGTATATGAATAAATGGATTGTTTATTTTCTTTTGTTTTTTAAGCAAAAAACAAAAAAAAAGAATCAACCATTCGAGTATTCTAAATTGTATGAAAAAAGAAGATAAGTAGGTACATAGAAGATAAGTAGATATGTGGTCTATATCTGTGTATATTGAATTGTTAATATATAGATATTAGAATTAGTTCTGATTCAAACAAATAAAGGTATCCAATATAGATGAAATAAAATCTATAAAATTGGAGAAAGGGGTTTTTAATATTTAATAAAATAATATGTATTTAATGAATTCAAAAGTTCCCGCATAATTCTCACAATAGAAATGAAAAAAAAGCATTCTATTATAATCAAATTCAAATAAAAAAAAAGATGGGGATATGGCGAAATTGGTAGACGCTACGGACTTAATTGGATTGAGTTTTGGTATGGAAACTTACCAAGTTATAATTTTCAAATTCAGAGAAACCCTGGAATTCACAATGGGCAATCCTGAGCCAAATCCTGTTTTCTGAAAACAAATAAAAATTCAGAAAGTGATAATAAAAAAGGGATAGGTGCAGAGACTCTATGGAAGCTGTTCTAACAAACGAAATTGACGACTTTTTTTATTGCATTAGTAAAAGAATCCTTTCACCAAAATTACAGGAATGGATCAAAGATAAACATTTAGAAACATATATATATACTGAAATACTCTTTCAATTTGTTACTTTTTATTTTATTATTGAAGATCTATTTGTGATAAAAATATTCACAAATGAAAAATGTGAATCAAATCAATTCGAAGTTGAAGAAAAGATGGAATATTTATTGATGAAATTATTCACTTCATCATAATCGGCTAAAACCCTTGAAGAACTGATAAATCAAATGAGAATAAAGATAGAGTCCTATTCTACATGTCAATACCGACAACAATGAAATTGAAAGTAAGAGGAAAATCCGTCGACTTAAGAAATCATGAGGGTTCAAGTCCCTCTATCCCCAAAAATACTTTTTCATTTTCTAATTTTTTTTCCTATATCCTCTCTATCTTGAAGTCCTTATTTATGTGTTTTATTTGATTTATTATTTCCCAACGAAATTGGAATTTTTATTTTCATCAATTTCCTATCTATCATAATTTTCTTATCTATCATAATGACAAGGGACGAGTTTTGGAATAGATATAAATATATATGTGAAACACATAGAATTTTTTTTAATCAGAAATGTATAAATTAATATCTTATTTTTTAGCAAGGAATTTTCATATGCGTAATTAACGATTAACAATAAAAAATAATTATTACTGCCGAAACTCACTTACAAACTTTTTTTTTACTTAGTTGATATAGATTCATTAACATAGATTTTAAAAATCTTTTAAAATCAAAGTATTAAGCTTCAAGAATGGTCGGGATAGCTCAGTTGGTAGAGCAGAGGACTGAAAATCCTCGTGTCACCAGTTCAAATCTGGTTCCTGACACAAGATTCATTTGTATGAGTATCTATCCCCCATATTCATTTTAATGAATATGGGGGATAGATACTCATACAAATTTGTGTTCTTCTAGATTCTGATACATAACATTTCTTTGATCTATTTAGGTATCTGTAGATATACTTTTCCTAGATGATTAAAGAATAGATGCAATTTTTTTTTAGGTATATTCGCTTATCTATAGTATCTATATATATATATATAGATATAGATATATAGATAATGAATTCTTTATCTATTTTTTTCCTTTTTTTCTGCGATACAAAAAAAGGTTTCTATTTCCATAATATTCGAGTGGTTTAATTAGTTGGTTAAAAGACCTAAAAGTCGAAGTTCTGGGGTGGAGTGAGAATATTAAGAATTCATCTGAGAAGGATTACCAAAATAGAATCGAGCCCTTTTCTTTGTGTTTTTTTTTTCGTGGCCGTATAATTGATGGTGATGTGCACGTTATATAGTTTATTATAAAGATAAAGAATTAGTTGATTATAAAGATAAAGAATTTTTGCAGTTCATCCTATTTCTTTTATTGGCTTGGCTGATAAGAACTCAGTATTGTTTTTGTTTTAGAATCTTAAGAAACTCCTATCCTATTTTAAACCCTATAATTATTCATTCTATTATTTCTGAATTTTGTGATTTCTCACATAATAATATCTGAATGCAACTTCCATTACTCTGCCTGATTTATTGTCAATCAATTATTTTGTCTGATCTATAACAGAATGTACTTATATTCTTTGACTGGGGTTGCAGAAGTTTGGATTAGTTTATTATTTTTATCATTTAGTGAGCATCTTGTATTTCATAAAAATTTGGAGCGATATAATCTTTACGCAAAGGCCATCCTATCCAATTTTCGGGCATTAAAATACGTCTTAGATGCGGATGACTATCATAAGAGATTCCCAACATATCATAAGATTCCTTTTCTTGAAAATCCGCACTTTTCCAAACCCAAAAAATCGAAGGAATTCTGGGATTTTTTCTTGATACAAATATTTTTATGCATACCTCTTCGGGTTGATTTATACCATACTCTATTCTTGTAAAATGATATACACTAGCTAAGAGTCCTCCGGGTGCTACATCACAGGCACATTGAGAACGTAGATAATTGTAACCATATACATATAAAATGACAGCAATGGAATGCCAATCCTCGGGCTTTATTTGTAAAGTCTCTATTCCTAGGTAATCGAAACCCAAGGATCTATGAATTAGTCCATGTTTGACTAGCCAAGAAGACAAACGACCTTGCATTTTTTGCTTCTCCTAAATTTTTTTTATGAGTTTGGTATTAGTATTTTCTATTACGATGAAATTTTTAAAATACGATGAAATTTTTAAAAAAGGAATTGCTTTTTATTATTGTACTTTAAAAAAATGTGTTAGACGATATCTCTGAAGTAGATGGCGGTTGATAGAAAAATTCTTGACCATAATTGCCAGTATAAGTACTGTATCCAACATGAAACTTATGGTTGGTAGTAAAACATCTATTCTCTCGTTGAAAACTCATTGGATCTTCATATATTTCTCGAGATATTTTCTTACGAAGTTTTGTTATAGCATCTATAATGGCCTCCGGTTTAGGTGGACAGCCCGGCAAATATACATCTACAGGAATTAGCTTATCTACGCCTCGAACAGTACTATAAGAATCGGTACTAAACATCCCCCCCGTAATTGTACAGGCTCCCATAGCAATAACATATTTAGGTTCGGGCATTTGTTCATATAATCGAACTAAAGAAGGGGCCATTTTCATAGTTACAGTGCCCGCTGTTAAAATTAGGTCCGCCTGCCTAGGACTCGATCGTGGTACTAGTCCATAACGATCAAAATTGAATCGTGATCCTATTAATGAAGCAAATTCAATGAAGCAACAACTCGTACCATAAAGAAGCGGCCATAAACTGGATAATCTTGACCAATTTGAAAAATCATTTAATGTCGTTGAAATAACTGAATTTTGGGTTGTTTGATCAAGTAAGGGAAACTCAATGGAATTCATAATTGTCTCAATATTTTTTTTTCTAATTGTCTAAATAGTCAAGAATTAAGACCATTCTAATGCCCCCTTTCGCCATGCATAAACTGAACCAACAATTAGGATAAGCACGAATAAGAAAGCTTCTAAAAATACGGATACCCCTAATACATCGAAACTCATTGCCCATGGATAAAGAAAAACCGTTTCAACATCAAAAACAACAAAAATGAGAGCAAACATATAATAACGGATTCGAAATTGTAACCAAGCATCGCCTATTGGTTCTATTCCGGATTCATAACTAGAAAGTTTTTCCGGTCCCTTGCTAATGGGGGCTAAAATTCCAGAAATTAGAAATGCCAAAATAGGAATCAAACTTGATATTATTAGAAATGCCCAAAAAATATCATATTCGTAAAGAAGAAACATAAAAGTACTCCTCTGAATGTAGAAAATATACCAAATTCATTTTCATTTTTAGTCTAAAGTCTCCATTTTTTTAGACTAGCTGAATATACTAATATTAATATTATTCTATCGAATATAAATATGTTCGAATAGAAAGTTACAAATTGTTTTTTTTTTAGTAATAGTCTTAGTAATGAGATCTATTCGATCAAAAATAGTATTAATATTATTAGTATCTATAGGAATATTAGGGCTATACGGACTCGAACCGTAGACCTTCTCGGTAAAACAGATCAAACTAATTATTATCTAAATGATTTAAATTGTTTTCAAAACCCAACATGCATTTTTTTTTTTTGCATTGAGCTTTTTCATTAACTGATAAAAATATTAGTTAGTCCACCATCTTTTTTTTTTACAGTAAAGAATAAAGAGATGATTCCCTATGCTCTTCTTTTTTATTTGTATAACAATCAAAGAGCACTACCAAAGTGTTTCAAAGAAGGATTATCTTGACGTAGGTCTGCTTCTGGCCTAGATCAACTTAAGTTAAATGGACTCTTTATCCACCTACTAAAATTAAAATAGAAGATAAGAAATGACACTTCATACACCTTAAAGTTCATAAAATAGGAAGAAAAGATAATCTTTTTTAGGTCCCTATACCCTTTATGTTTAGCATTGACGAGAAATGGGTATTCACCTTATCAATATCTCAAATCAATTATGGATTCGATTTTATGGCTAAACCCTTTGTCAGGCTAGTGTTCTCTTGTTTTGTTCCTTAAAATGGAGTAAGACACCGATTTCTTACTATAAGATAAACTTTTTTAATTACAAGATGAACTCCTCTGAAAAAAAGCATTGGCGCTCGTGTAAACGAGGTGCTCTACCTAACTGAGCTACAGCCCTTGTGTTTTTGATACATATTTTATCATAGTATGAAGATAATTGCTTGTCAAGATGAATATTACATGATCGAATCCCTTGAACGGGTGTTGGTATTGCTTATCAGTAATTTTACATTTATAATCAATTAATCTGATAGATGGGTACTCTTCTTTTTTTTTTTGAGGAGGAGTCCTAAATTACCTACTTAACTCAGTGGTTAGAGTATTGCTTTCATACGGCGGGAGTCATTGGTTCAAATCCAATAGTAGGTAAGGTATAGTTCTAACTTATTAGATACCTTTGACTGTGGTATCTAATAAGCCTTTCTACTTACTTTTTTCTTCTGACTGTTTCTTTTTTCTTTTTATTGTTTTCGGATATTGGGACGCATCAATTTCAACTTGTTATGAAATAACATTGATAGCCTCTACTCGTGTTCTAGCTCGTCTAAGAGCTAGATTTGCCTCAATTGTTTGTCTCTTGCCTTCAGCCTTATTCAAATTAGTTTCAGCTATTTCAAGAGTTTGCCGTGCTTCTTGTGGATCAATGTCACTACCCTTTTCCGCATCATTTACTAAAACAGTTATCTCATTATTATTTATTCTAGCAAACCCCCCCATCAGAGCCATTGTTAACCATTGGTCTTTAAGACGTATTCTCAAAATACCTATATCGACAGCTGAGGCAATAGGCGCATGATTAGGTAATACTCCAATTTGTCCGCTATTAGTAGGTAAAATGATTTCCTTCACTTCTGAATCCCAAACAATTCGATTGGGGGTCAATACACAAAGATTTAAAGTCATTTCTTCAAATTGCTCTCCGTTTCTAAGTTCGTAGCCTTCGCAGTAGCTTCATCGATATTACCTACCAAATAAAAGGCTTGTCCAGGAAGACCGTCTAATTCTCCAGAAAGAATCAAATTAAACCCTCTAATTGTTTCTACTAGACCAACATATTTTCCAGCCGAACCGGTAAAAACTTCTGCTACGAAAAAAGGTTGTGATAAGAAACGCTCAATTTTTCGTGCTCTTGCTACGGTTAAGCGATCTTCTTCGGATAATTCGTCCAAGCCAAGGATAGCTATAATGTCTTGAAGTTCTTTGTAACGTTGTAAAGTTTGTTTAACTCGTTGCGCAGTCTCATAATGTTCTCCACCAACGATTCGAGGTTGGAGCATAGTTGAGGTTGAATCTAAAGGATCTACTGCTGGATAGATACCTTTGGCGGCTAATCCTCTTGATAGTACAGTAGTAGCATCTAAATGTGCAAATGTCGTAGCAGGAGCAGGGTCAGTTAAATTGTCGGCAGGTACATAAACTGCTTGAATAGAAGTAATGGACCCTTCTTTGGTAGAAGTGATTCTTTCTTGTAAAGAACCCATTTCAGTACTAAGAGTGGGTTGATAACCCACAACAGAGGGCATTCGACCCAATAAGGCAGATACTTCAGATCCTGCTTGAACGAAGCGGAAGATATTGTCGATAAATAGAAGTACATCTTGCTCATTGACATCTCGAAAATATTCCGCCATAGTTAGGGCAGTTAAACCAACTCTCATACGAGCTCCGGGTGGTTCATTCATTTGACCATATACTAAAGCTACTTTGGATTCTGCAATATTTTGTTCATTAATTAATCCAGATTCTTTCATTTCCATATAAAGATCATTTCCCTCGCGAGTACGCTCACCTACTCCGCCAAATACAGATACACCTCCATGAGCTTTGGCAATGTTATTGATCAATTCCATAATAAGTACTGTTTTACCCACTCCAGCTCCACCGAAAAGTCCTATTTTTCCTCCACGACGATAAGGAGCTAAAAGATCTACTACTTTTATTCCTGTTTCAAAAATAGATAATTTTGTATCTAATTGTATAAAGGTAGGCGCAGATCTATGAATGGGAGATGTTGTACGAGTATCTACAGGACCTAAATTATCAATCGGCTCTCCAAGCACGTTGAAAATTCGTCCTAGAGTTGCTCCGCCTACTGGAACACTTAGGGGAGTTCCTGTGTCAATAACTTCCATTCCTCTCATTAGACCATCTGTAGCACTCATAGCTACAGCCCTAACTCGATTATTTCCTAATAATTGTTGTACTTAACAAGTCACATTAATTTGTTGACCAACAGTATCTCGACCCTTAACTACCAGAGCATTGTAAATATTAGGCATCTTCCCCGGGGGAAAGACTACATCTAGTACCGGACCAATTATTTGGTCAATATGTCCCAGATTTTTTTTTTCAATCGAAGAAACTTCAGGACCGGAAGTAGGAGGATTTATTCGCATATCAAAAGCCAATTTTTTTTCCGAAAAAGTTTTTAAATCAAAAAGAAATGTTCGATAAGAAAGCAAGTTGATCGGTTAATTCAAAAAGAAATAAGAAATGGGAGTTAGTACTCCATTTTTATGGTACTATTCCATCAATCCTCTTTAACTGTTTACTTACTTATTCAAATTCAATTATTGAATTCTTAAGCTTACTGCAGTTATTTTGAAAATTTCAATTGGATAAAATCTTTCGAAAGTCTTTTCTTTTTTTCTATCATTGTAGAAAATATCATCTATATTCTGGATGGAATTCGAACCTGTACCTTAATTTAGAATTCATTTTTTTTATCATTGGCTTTCGTATTTCCTCAGTAGACAATTTTTTAGACTTACCCTCTGTTTCCCTATTTTTTGACCTCTTTTTATTTTCCGGGGAGAAAGCTGCCTATTTTTACATCTAGGATTTACATAGACAACATATATCACTGTCAAGATTAAGAATAAATTATTATTATTATTTAGATTAGATCTTTCGATTTCAAAATTAAAAAATAAGATCAAATTGAAAAAAAAAGATTGGGTTGCGCCATACATAGAAAAGAGTATACAATAATGATGTATTTGACAAATCAAATACCATCGTTTAATTTAATAATAACATAACGAACCTTTGGGATTAATTGATAATAGTAGTTGATTTTTGTAAAAGATTTCATTAACTCCTAAGTCATATCGAGTAGACCTTATTGTTTCAAGAATTCTTAATTCAAGAGTTGTAGGGAGGGATTTATGTCACCACAAACAGAGACTAAAGCAAGTGTTGGGTTCAAAGCTGGTGTTAAAAATTATAAATTGAATTATTATACTCCTGAGTATGAAACCAAAGATACTGATATCTTGGCAGCATTTCGAGTAACTCCTCAACCTGGAGTTCCACCTGAAGAAGCAGGTGCTGCGGTAGCCGTCGAATCTTCTACTGGTACATGGACAACTGTGTGGACCGATGGGCTTACCAGTCTTGATCGTTACAAAGGACGATGCTATCACATCGAACCTGTTGCTGGGGAAGAAAATCAATATATTGCTTACGAAGCTTATCCTTTAGACCTTTTTGAAGAAGGTTCTGTTACTAACATGTTTACTTCTATTGTCGGTAATGTATTTGGGTTCAAGGCACTGCGTGCTCTACATCTGGAGGATTTGCGAATCCCAACCGCTTATATTAAAGCTTTCCAAGGTCCGCCTCACGGCATCCAAGTTGAGAGAGATAAATTGAACAAGTATGGTCGTCCCCTATTAGGATGTACTATTAAACCTAAATTGGGGTTATCCGCTAAGAATTATGGTAGAGCTGTTTATGAATGTCTTCGTGGGGGACTTGATTTTACCAAAGATGATGAAAATGTGAATTCCCAACCATTTATGCGTTGGAGAGACCGTTTCTTATTTTGTGCTGACGCGATTTTTAAATCACAGGCTGAAACAGGTGAAATCAAAGGGCATTACTTGAATGCAACTGCAGGTACATGCGAAGAAATGATGAAAAGAGCTGTATTTGCAAGAGAATTAGGCGTTCCTATCGTAATGCATGATTATTTAACAGGGGGATTCACTGCAAATACTAGCTTGGCTCATTATTGCCGAGATAATGGTCTACTTCTTCATATACATCGTGCAATGCATGCAGTTATCGACAGACAAAAGAATCATGGTATGCACTTTCGTGTATTAGCTAAAGCATTACGTTTGTCTGGTGGAGATCATGTTCACTCCGGTACCGTAGTAGGTAAACTTGAAGGGGAAAGAGATATCACTTTAGGTTTTGTTGACTTACTGCGTGATGATTTTGTTGAAAAAGATCGAAGTCGTGGTATTTATTTCACTCAGGATTGGGTTTCTCTACCAGGTGTTCTGCCTGTTGCTTCGGGAGGTATTCACGTTTGGCATATGCCTGCTCTGACCGAAATCTTTGGAGATGATTCCGTACTTCAATTTGGCGGAGGAACTTTAGGACACCCTTGGGGAAATGCACCAGGTGCTGTAGCTAATCGAGTAGCTCTTGAAGCCTGTGTGAAGGCTCGAAATGAAGGACGTGATCTTGCTCGTGAAGGTAATGAAATTATCCGTGAGGCTAGCAAATGGAGTCCTGAATTAGCTGCTGCTTGCGAAGTATGGAAGGAGATCAAATTTGAATTCGAAGCAATGGATACTATTTGAATTCGAAGCAATGGATACTTTGGATTAATTGCAATTAAACTCGGCACAATCTTTTCTTAAAAGAAGGATTGAGCCGAATACAAAGATACTTAATTATTAAACAGATTTCTATCTTTCGTATTGGAATAGAAGCATAGTAAGTAGACGATATTTTACGAAAAAAGTGATTACAATTTATAAGGGAAACTGGCTATTGCCTTTTTCGATGTGAATTTCACATAATAGGGAAGTTGTTCCATTTCTATATGAAATTTGTATTTTCCTATTGATTTCTATATTTCTATAATTTTATACGTTTTTTTAGTTTAGAATATCATTTTAGAATAAAAAAAGATATATATATATATATATATATATATATATATATATATATATATATATATATATATATATATATTTAAATAATTTTTCTTATAAGTAATTCTAACATAATACTAATAATCGAATTAATAAGATTTTCAATCTTATTAATTCGATTGTATTTATTCGATTGTATTTTTTTTTTCAATACTAATATTGACAACACTGTATCAAATAAATATAATCCGATCGTGAATAAATTGATCACCTTACTTACGTTAAATAGGCGTTATTACTTCATCAAATGGTAGGTTCATTGGTTTTCTTTCTGCGAGACAAACAAGAAAAACTTTGTTAATGAATAAGTAAGTGAATTGAAAGGTAAACACGAATATATATACGAAAATATTAGATCTATATATACCAATATATATATAGTCTTATATATATAATAATAATGGATAACTATAACATAGTATTTCAAGAACATAGTATTTAAATAGGTGGTATATCTTTTTTTAGTTTTTTAGACAATTCAATTTTGTAATTTTATTTTTTTGATTGCGATTGGGTATAAATATCCACCTTATTTTTTAAATTGTAATGGGGTTGCTAACTCAATGGTAGAGTACTCGGCTTTTAAGAGCGACTCTATTTTTTACGCATTTCTATGAAGCAATGGGTTCGTCGATACTATCGGTAGAGCTTGTAAAACCACGACTGATCCAGAAAGGAATGACTAGAAAAAGTAGCATGTCGTATCAATGAAGAATTCTAAAAATATTTCATTCTTTTAGGATCCAGCTCAAATTTTTGTTTGAATTTTTGGCTCGTAACAAAAAAAATTCCGTTGGGTTTGATTAATAAAGGGATAGAACTTGGTGGTTCTAATTCTAATAGGGAAACAAAAAGCATCGAGCTTTCATTTATTTTTTATTTGGATCATTACCCCATCTAATTGTACGTTAAAAATAGGTTAGTGCTTGATATGGGAAAAGCTTTTCTGGTGAATGGTTTATTTTTGTTATGAGTCCTAACTATATAGCTATTTTCCATTATCTTTTGGTATTTTGGGGTAGCGATAAATGTTTAAAAGAAAGAGTATATTGATAAAGATATTTTTTCCAAAATCAAAAGAGCCATTAGGTAAAAAAAAAAATAAAGGATTCTTAATTAGCTCGTTATCCTAGAACAAAAATTAGGCAAAAAATCGATCAGAGAGAGTCCGTTAATGGGTTTTACTTCTCTAGGTATATATTTATACCTATAATTTTCTGTTTTGACCATATCGCACTATGTATCATTTGATAATCCAATGAATCTCTGATTCTTTGTTTGACCAAATAGACTTTTTTAATGGAGCAATATCAAGCATATTTAGAACTCCGTAGATCTCGATACCAGGACATCCTATACCCACTTTTTTTTCTGGAATCTATTTATGGACTAGCTTATGCTCATGAGTCCTTTTTTATAGAAAATGTCGATTATAACAATAAATTTAGTTTACTAATTGTAAAACGTTTAAGTACTCGAATGTATCAACAGATTCATTTCATTCTTTTTGTTAATGATTCTAAAAAAAATACTTTTGTGGGTTATAATTATCATTTTTTTTCTCAAATAATATTAGAAGGTTTTGGTATCGTCGTGGAGATTCTATTTTCTCTACAATTATTTAGCTCTTCCTTAAGGGGATTAGAAATCGTAAAATCTTATAAAAATTTTCAATCAATTCATTCGATCTTTCCCTTTTTCGAAGATCAACTGATATATTTAAATCATAAGTCAGATATACGAATACCCTATCCTATCCATCTGGAAATCTTGGTTCAAATCCTGCGATATTCGATAAAAGATGTCTCTTTCTTTCATTTAATAAGGTTGTTTTTTTATTACTATTATAATTGGAATAGTCTTTTTCCTCCAAAAAAATGGATTTTTACTTTTTTTTCAAAAAGGAATCGAAGAATTTTCTTGTTCCTATATAATTTATATGTATGGGAATATGAATCTATCTTTCTTTTTCTACGTAACAAATCCTCTCAGTTACAGTTAAAACATTTTCGCGTTTTTTTTGAGCGAATTTTTTTCTATGAAAAAATAAAACATCTTGTAGAAGTATCTACTAAGAATTGTTCATATACTTTCTTCTTCTTTAAGGATACTTTCATCCATTATGTTAGATATCAAGGAAAATCAATTCTGGTTTTAAAGAATACTCCTTTTTTGATAAATAAATGGAAATACTATTTTATATATTTATGGCAATGTCATTTTGATATTTGGGCTGGACTAGAAACGATCTATATAAACGAATTATCTCAGTATTCATTTCACTTTTTAGGCTATTTTTTAAGTATTCCACTAAATCTTTCAGTAGTACGAAGTCAAATGTTGCAAAATTCATTTCTTATTAAAATTGTTATAAAAAAACTTGATACAATAGTTCCCATTATTCCTCTAATGAGATCATTGGCTAAAACAAAATTTTGTAATGTAATGGGTCATCCTATTAGTAAGCCGGTTTGGGCCAATTTATCTGATTTTGATATTATTGACCGGTTTTTGCGCATATGCAGAAATTTTTCTCATTATTACAATGGATCTGCAAAAAAAAAGAGTTTCTATCAAATAAAATATATACTTCGGTTTTCTTGTATAAAAACTTTGGCTCGTAAGCATAAAAGTACTGTGCGCATTTATTTGAAAAAATTAAGTTCAGAAAAATTATTGGAAGAATTTTTTACAGAAGAAGATCTTTTTTCTTTGATTTTTCCAAGAACTTCTTTTACTTTGCGTAGGTTTTATAGAGGTCGTATTTGGTATTTGGATATTCTTTTAAGAAACGATTTCGTCAATTATTTATAATTGAAAATAGGTTATGTTATTTTTTAAATCGGTGTAAATTGATAAAACGAACTTCCTTCTTTTTATTCAATGAGGATAAAAAAATCATTTTTTTTAGTCTTCTATATCTATATATAGGATTTTGAAATGCTCATGTAGTCAGAGTCAAGATTCGGGGTTAATGAATTAAATATTATATTTCACTTTCTTAGAGTCTTTTGCTAGGCAAGTAATTAAGGTTTAGATGTATACATAGGGAAAGCCGTGTGCAATGAAAACTGCAAACACGGCTTGGGGAGGGATTTTTTCTTGTTTTATTCTATTGTTGAATTTTATTTAAGAATAAATTATCTACTTCATCCGACTAGTTCCGGGTTCAAGTCCCGGGCAACTCATTTTTGTAGATCGATGTTGTATTATATCTATATTTCTATTCTCTATTTCTATAAATAGAATGATATATAGAAAATAAACTTTTTTTATGAATCAATGAAATGGGATAAACAAGGTAAATTCGGATAAACCGAAATGAATAAGAACATACTAATGAATAAGAACATACTATGGATATTAGTATTGGTTGACACTGGTATATAAGTCATGTTATACTGTTGAATAACAAGTCCTCAAATTCTCGCATTATAGAGAATTTTTGTGCTTGGGAGTCCCTAATGATTAAATGAACCAAGATTTTACCATGACTGCAATTTTAGAGAGACGCGAGAGCGAAAGCCTATGGGGTCGCTTCTGTAATTGGATAACCAGCACCGAAAATCGTCTTTACATTGGATGGTTTGGTGTTTTGATGATTCCTACTTTATTGACTGCAACTTCTGTATTTATTATCGCTTTTATCGCTGCCCCTCCAGTAGATATTGATGGTATTCGTGAGCCTGTTTCTGGATCTCTACTTTATGGAAACAATATCATTTCTGGTGCGATTATTCCTACTTCTGCGGCTATAGGTTTGCATTTTTATCCGATCTGGGAAGCAGCTTCTGTTGATGAGTGGTTATACAACGGCGGTCCTTATGAACTAATTGTTCTACACTTCTTACTTGGTGTAGCTTGCTACATGCGTCCTTGGATTGCTGTTGCATATTCAGCTCCTGTTGCAGCCGCTACTGCTGTTTTCTTGATCTATCCTATTGGTCAAGGAAGCTTTTTGGATGGTATGCCTCTAGGAATTTCAGGTACTTTCAATTTTATGATTGTATTTCAGGCTGAGCATAATATTCTTATGCATCCATTTCACATGTTAGGTGTAGCTGGTGTATTCGGCGGCTCCCTATTCAGTGCTATGCATGGTTCCTTGGTAACTTCTAGTTTGATCAGGGAAACCACAGAAAATGAATCCGCTAATGAAGGTTACAGATTTGGTACTCCACCCATTTCATAAAGTATTTTCCCAGGTTTAACAACAGCTACCCAATATTCGGGAAATCCTTTTCCTGAACCCATACGTGTTTCAGTAGGTCTTACTGTAACCGGTTTGTCTGGAAAAATACGTACCCATATTTGTCCACCTCGGCGAACATTTCTTGACATTGCCCGCCGTCCCGCTTCTATTTGTCTAGATGTTATCCAAGCTGGCTCAAGTGCCTGAAGAGCATATCTTCCGAAGCAAATATTATTACCTCGATAGGATATTCCCTTCATTCTTCCTCTATGTTGTTTACGAAATCTGGTTCTTTGGGGGTTATAATTGATGGTTGTTTTTCAATTCCATCTTTATTACAGAACCGTACATGAGATTTTCACCTCATACGGCTCCTCGCGAATGAAGTAATTCAAATATCTATATCTATATGGATATAGATTCTATCTAATCGATAAAATAATAGAAATAGTCATATGTTTAGTAAATAACGAAATCTCGGTATTTTTTGAGATTTCATACAATCTTCGAAATTTTTAGATCTTGTTTTCAATATCGATTCTTAGAATTGGCAAAAATATAAAAAAATTCAATAAAAGAAAAATTCTCGCGGGCGAATATTTACTCTTTTATTCTCAAATTCAGATGTAATGAAATTCAGATGTTAATGTAGGGTACAACTCCTAAAAAATGGATTGTTTTTAGGTTTCTTCCGCCATCCCACCTAAGAAATCATTAAGATTTGTTTTCTTTAAGATTTTTTTAATAAAATCTTAAGTCTTAAGTATTTGCAGGTTTCGTCGTTCCCATCGCCTCTCGATTAATGGTTAGGTTTTAATTCGACAATGGAGCCTTTCTCATAGCTAAAAATTAATAACTCATAGCTAAAAAATAATAAAATTTTTTTAGAATAGAATATTCATTTCTTTTTTCGTGAATCAATATTATCAGTTTTTCTTGATTCAGAGCTCTTAATTTATTGACATTAAAATATATATATATATATATATATATATATATATATTATTCTTTTTTATTTTTAAGGATGCTTTAATACACTATCTTTTCTGAGATGACCCATAGACCTTTACATATTCGAATTCTATATCATTGATATATTTTAATCTCTTTCTTTCACCTTTTCTTTTATCTATATATTTTTATTGCTTTACAACTAAATAATCTTTTTTTTCTTTTATCTTTCATAATTTTTCAGTTGCTATATTCTTTTTTTATTAAATCTTTTTTCTTTTGACTAATTCTTTAGATCTAGATAATCCGAAGTGATGTGTTGGTTATTAGTTCTTTTTAAATGAATTGATACTATTAACCGGTTTCTTTTTTTTTTAATCATTCTAAAAAACTAACGAGTCACACACTAAGCATGGCAATCCTCTATAAAATGATTAATTTCTTTTTTTAGTCGATTCAATCTTATAAAATAGATAAATTTTTGAGAATCAAAATCGAGTAATTTTTTCTTTTTTGTTTTATATGAAATCAAAATAGGACATTGAATTATTGAATAGAAAGAAGGACATATTTTTCTTTATTTCGAAAATATCCAAACTTTTATCCCTAAAACTCCATAAATAGTTCGAACTGTATAACAACAATATTCAATTTTAGCTCGAATGGTTTGGAGAGGAACCCTACCTTCTCTGATCCATTCGACACGTGCAATTTCTTTTCCATCAATACGTCCTGCAATCTGTACTTGAACTCCTTTTATACCTGCTTGTTCAGTTAATTCAATAGCTTTTTTCATTGCTTGACGAAATGAAACTCTATTCTTTAATTGTCCAGCTATAAATTCTGCAAGAATATTAGGGTGTTTATAAGCATTTGTAACTTTTACAATAGCAATGTTTAGTTTTCTATTCACACAATTCAGTTTTTTGTGCATATTCGTCTGTAATTCTTCGATTTTTTGAGGCTTACCCTCTATTAATAACTTTGGAAATCCCATATATATTATGACTTGAATCAGATCGATTCTTTTTTGAATCTTTATCTCTCCAATTCCCTCGACACCCGAGGATATTCTTCTATTTTTTTGTATAAAATTTTTTATCCAATCTCGTATTTTTTTATCTTCTTGTATATTCTCAGAATATTTTGTTGGTTGTGCAAACCAAATAGAATCATGACTTTGAGTTGTACCAAGTCTGAAACCAAGCGGATTTATTTTTTGTCCCATAATTCCCCACTACTGTACATAAAATTACATAAAATGATATTTCTTATTTGTGTATTTTTTATCTATAGATAGATCTTTATAACTCATTATAGCTCATTGACTAAGTTCGTTGAAATTTCTATTGTGACTATCATCGACTATTGTAAAATAAACAATTCAAAAAATCGAATAAAAGAAGATATTCAACTAAAGCAAATAGAAAATTCAAATAGAAATTCAAGTATCATAATGTTTTATTTA
>NC_140801.1:16631031-16641031 GCF_037176805.1 Vigna unguiculata
ATAATGATGCCCAGAAACCGGTTGAATGTTGAATAGTGAATCAATCCTATTTTTCATAAATGCATAAAACCTATTCAAACTATAAAAATACAAAGTAAAATTAAAAAAAAACCTCCTACAAGGTCTTAGGATAAACAAATTTGATTGATGAGTTCATTTTTACGTTATTTCGCACTGTATTATAATTATACAATTCCTTTATTTTTGGGATTGATTTCTCACACCATGATTAATTAAATTATAGAATGGATTTCTACCTATGCCTAGATCTCGGATAAATGAAAATTTTATTGATAAGACCTTTTCAATTGTAGCCAATATCTTATTACGAATAATTCCGACAACTTCAGGAGAAAAAAGGGCATTCACTTATTACAGAGATGGTGTGATTTGATTCCATTTTTTTGACCGATTTCGGTCAAAAAAAATGGAATGGAAAAACCCCACGCGTGTTGAAGGTGAAATTTGTAAATAAAAGGATTAATTCCTTCTGTCGTGTATCCTCGATTAATGAAGCCTTATATGCTTGAATTTTAGGTTTCTAGTATTAAGCGAAAGGTTATACCTATACTTATGGGGTTAGGTCAACCCCAAATTACTAGTACTGATAGGCAACATTGGGAAAGAAGCACTACACTTGGGAATCAAGGACACGAAAACTTTGTATCTATCTATATCCATGGCTTATCGAGATTGGGACTAACAGAAATGGTTGGGACAATAAATATCCATCTCGTTCATATTTTGGATACCCATAGAACCATCGAAGATTATTGAGGTGACTAATTCCAGGAAATTAAGCAGCGTAGAGGACAAAGAAATTGTTGAAGTTCTTATTTTTTTTTATCAAGTACCTACATACTTAATGTTAAGAAATAATTTTTGACAGGAAGGTTGGCTAGAGATTTATTGTAAAAACACTAGCTCTGTTCAGTTGAGAATGAGAATACTGGAATATTTTTTGATTTGATGGATTTTTCTCATTACACATATAAGGGGGGAGCTGTATGAGATGAAAATCTCACGTACAGTTCTGGAGCGGAGATTCTTTGAACCGAATGACGACCGTAACGGATGTCAGCTCAATTTGAAGGAAATTATGCAGAAGCTTTACAGAATTATTATGAGGCTATGCGACTGGAAATTGATCCCTATGATTGAAGTTATATACTTTATAACATAGGCCTTATTCACACAAGTAACGGAGAACATACTAAAGCTTTGGAATATTATTTTCGGGCGCTCGAACGAAACCCATTTTTACCCCAAGCTTTTAATAATATGGCCGTGATCTGTCATTACGTGCGACTATCTCCACTATAGAAAGAAAAAAGAAAAGAACAAGCAAATCCACAAATTTTAATATAAGAAATATAGAAATATAAATAATTATAAATAAGAAAGGCTTTCTACATATATATATCGTTCAAAACAACGATTTTTATCAGCTGTAGCAAAGAAACTTCATAGAAGTAAAAATATGAAGAAATCGATATGTCTAGATACCCTCTTTTTCTATGGATAAAAGATCTAATTGATAAAGGAAGCATCGTAAGGATCAATTAACACGGTTTTCAATCGATATAATAAAAACTGCTTCCTTATCTCATGATAAATAAAGAAGTCAGGAATCCACTTATGTAATAAAAAGGATCCCCTGGTATTTTGAGCAGCGGTGTAGTATCAAATCCCAAAGATAGAAAGTATTTTCTCTTTACTTATAAGAACTTATAAGATAAGAAAGAAAAAACTTTTACCAAGATTCTATAGAAATGAATCTATCATATATTTTTGTATATGATATATAAAATCGAGATAGTTACCTTTCAGAAAATTAGAATTAGGGCGTTAATGCCAATGCTTTATTCCCTTTTCTGAAGGTAGGAGAAAAGATAAAACTAAAAAAAAAGATGAAATTCTTTGAAATTCTTTATTTATTAGAAAAAATGAAAGTTTGAAACTCATTAATCATTTCTTTTTTTCTTTTAGTTAACTTCAAGATAATAGAACAAAAAAAGAATTGACTACTGAGCCATATGAGTCAGGAAATTCTCAAGTACGGTTCTAAGGAAAGGAATTGACTCACCTATTTCGACCGAGGAGAACAGGCCATTCGGCAGGGAGACTCAGAAGTTGCGGAGTCTTGGTTTAATCAAGCCGCTGAATATTGGAAACAAGCTATAGCTCTCACCCTTGGTAATTATATTGCAGCACAGAATTGGTTGGAGATCACAGGGCGTTTTGAATAAGAACACTCTGTTTCTTTTTTTTCTTATATATTTATCTATCTATATCTTTATATAGATAGATAAATGTATATTGTTATAAATTCTTGTTTCTTGTCCCTATCAAATTCAAAAATCATTTCTATAGGAACGACCAATCACATAATTTAAATATATCCCTTCTAATTTTGTTCGATTTTGTCTAGTATTTCATAGAAATAAACGAGATGTGGATACAGTAGATAATTTTCTCCTTTTTTCTGTTATTTAAACTAATATTCAATCAAATTAAGAAAAGAGACCTTCAAAAAAAGAAATAAAATATAGGTATATTGCCTAATAATGAATGCTAATGCCTGCTCAATTTGAAATAGAGTACATACTTATACTTTATCTAAAAAAAAAAATAAAATCTAAGGAATAGAATTAGAATAAAATCTGAATACATTTGATTAGGCTGCACGAAAAATTATTGAACTTCCATTCAGAGTTCCCAAAAAGGTCTTAGAAGATTAAAATAGGTCCGTTGAGCGCCTCACTCTTATGTCATAATAGATTCGAACACTTACCCCGAATTGACTTCGAGATCATAATTGTTCTAGTGAAAAACTAAAGAAATGAAATTTACTAAGATATCCAATACATGAGAGATAGGAGAGAACAAAACTCAATAGAAACATCTCTAATAAGTTCACTAATTCTGTTTTATGTTGGCAGGTCTCTTTGTATGTGTTGTCTGGAAAGAGGAGGACTCAATGATTATTCGTTCACCGGAACCAGAAGTTAAAATTTTGGTAGATAGGGATCCTATAAAAACTTCTTTTGAGGAATGGGCAAAACCTGGTCATTTCTCAAGAACAATAGCTAAGGGACCAGATACTACTACTTGGATCTGGAACCTACATGCTGACGCTCATGATTTTGATAGCCATACTAATGATTTAGAGGAGATTTCCCGAAAAGTTTTTAGTGCGCATTTCGGCCAACTCTCTATCATCTTTCTTTGGCTGAGTGGCATGTATTTTCATGGTGCTCGTTTTTCCAATTATGAGGCATGGTTAAGTGATCCTACTCACATTAGGCCTAGTGCTCAGGTGGTTGGCCAATAGTGGGTCAAGAAATATTGAATGGTGATGTATGGGGGGGGGGTTCCGAGGAATACAAATAACCTCTGGTTTTTTTCAGATTTGGAGAGCATCTGGAATAACTAATGAATTACAACTCTATTGTACTGCAATTGGTGCATTGGTCTTTGCAGCCTTAATGCTTTTTGCTGGTTGGTTTCATTATCACAAAGCTGCTCCAAAATTGGCTTGGTTCCAAGATGTAGAATCTATGTTGAATCACCATTTGACAGGGCTCCTAGGGTTGGGGTCTCTTTCTTGGGCAGGACATCAAATACATGTATCTTTACCGATTAACCAATTTCTAAATGCTGCAGTAGATCCCAAAGAGATACCACTTCCTCATGAATTTATCCTAAATCGGGATCTTTTGGCTCAACTTTATCCGAGTTTTTCCGAGGGAGCAACCCCATTTTTTACCTTGAATTGGTCAAAATACGGAGAATTTCTTACTTTTCGTGGAGGATTAGATCCAGTAACTGGAGGTTTATGGCTGACCGATATTATACACCATCATTTAGCTATTGCAATTCTTTTCTTGATAGCGGGTCACATGTATAGGACCAACTGGGGTATTGGTCACAATATAAAAGACATTTTAGAGGCACATAAAGGTCCATTTACAGGCCAGGGTCATAAAGGTATATATGAGATTCTAACAACGTCATGGCATGCTCAATTATCTATTAATCTAGCTATGTTAGGCTCTTTGACCATTATTGTAGCTCACCATATGTATTCTATGCCTCCTTATCCATACCTAGCTACTGACTATGGTACACAACTGTCATTGTTTACACATCACATGTGGATTGGTGGATTTCTCATAGTCGGTGCTGCTGCGCATGCAGCGATTTTTATGGTAAGAGATTATGATCCGACTATTCGATACAACGATCTATTAGATCGTGTCCTTAGACATCGTGATTCAATCATATCACATCTTAACTGGGTATGTATCTTTTTAGGTTTTCATAGTTTTGGTTTGTATATTCATAATGATACCATGAGCGCATTAGGGCGCCCTCAAGATATGTTTTCAGATACTGCTATACAATTACAGTCGATCTTTGCTCAATGGACACAAAATACCCACGCTTTAGCACCTGGCACAACAGCCCCAGGTGCAGCAACAAGTACCAGTTTGACTTGGGGAGGTGAAAATTTAGTAGCAGTGGGCGGTAAAGTTGCTTTGTTACCTATTCCTTTAGGAACTGCGGATTTTTTGGTCCATCATATTCATGCATTTACAATTCATGTAACAGTATTGATACTCTTAAAGGGTGTTCTATTTGCTCGTAGTTCACGATTGATACCGGATAAAGCAAATCTAGGTTTTCGTTTCCCTTGTGATGGACCTGGAAGAGGGGGGACATGCCAAGTATCCGCTTGGGATCATGTCTTCTTAGGACTATTTTGGATGTACAATTCAATTTCCGTAGTTATATTCCATTTTAGTTGGAAAATGCAGTCAGATGTTTGGGGTAGTATAAGTGATCAAGGGATAGTAACTCATATCACAGGAGGAAATTTTGCGCAGAGTTCCATTACCATTAATGGGTGGCTTCGTGATTTCTTATGGGCGCAGGCATCCCAGGTAATTCAGTCTTATGGTTCTTCATTATCTGCATATGGTCTTTTTTTCTTGGGTGCACATTTTGTATGGGCTTTTAGTTTAATGTTTCTATTCAGCGGGCGTGGTTATTGGCAAGAACTTATTGAATCCATTGTTTGGGCTCATAATAAATTAAAAGTTGCTCCTGCTACTCAGCCCAGAGCCTTGAGCATTGTACAAGGACGTGCTGTAGGAGTAACACATTACCTTCTAGGTGGAATTGCCACAACATGGGCATTCTTCTTAGCAAGAATTATTGCAGTAGGATAATAGCTAGGAGGATTTGAAAATCATTATGGCATTAAGATTTCCAAGCTTTAGTCAAGGCTTAGCTCAAGACCCCACTACTCGTCGTATTTGGTTTGGTATTGCTACCGCACATGACTTCGAAAGTCATGATGATATTACTGAGGAACGCTTTTATCAAAATATTTTTGCTTCTCATTTCGGGCAATTAGCAATCATTTTTCTGTGGACTTCCGGGAATCTCTTTCATGTAGCTTGGCAAGGTAATTTTGAGACATGGGTACAAGATCCTTTACATGTAAGACCTATTGCTCATGCAATTTGGGATCCTCATTTTGGTCAACCAGCTGTAGAAGCTTTTACTCGAGGGGGTGCTCTAGGTCCTGTTAATATAGCCTATTCTGGTGTTTATCAGTGGTGGTATACAATCGGTTTACGTACTAATGGGGATCTTTATACTGGAGCTATTTTTCTATTAATACTTTCTATTATATCTTTAATAGCAGGTTGGTTACACCTACAACCAAAATGGAAACCGAGTGTTTCGTGGTTTAAAAATGCCGAATCCCGCCTCAATCATCATTTGTCAGGACTATTCGGAGTAAGTTCCTTGGCTTGGACAGGGCATTTAGTTCATGTTGCTATTCCGGGGTCCAGGGGGGAATCCGTTCGATGGAACAATTTATTAGATATCTTGCCGCACCCCAAGGGATTAGGTCCATTTTTTACAGGTCAGTGGAATCTTTATGCTCAAAACCCAGATTCCAATAATCATATATTTGGTACCCCTCAAGGAGCAGGAACTGCTATTCTAACACTTCTCGGAGGATTTCATCCGCAAACTCAAAGTTTATGGTTAACTGATATTGCACACCATCATTTGGCTATTGCGTTTATTTTTCTAGTTGCTGGCCATATGTATAGAACTAATTTCGGGATTGGTCACAGTATTAAAGATCTTTTAGAAGCACATACTCCTCCGGGGGGTAGATTGGGGCGTGGGCATAAGGGTCTTTATGATACAATCAATAATTCAATTCATTTTCAATTAGGTCTTGCTCTAGCCTCTTTAGGGGTTATTACTTCCTTGGTAGCACAACACATGTACTCTTTACCTGCTTATGCGTTTATAGCGCAAGACTTTACTACTCATCATCAATATATAGCAGGCTTCATTATGACAGGGGCTTTTGCTCATGGAGCTATCTTTTTTATTAGAGATTATAATCCAGAGCAGAATCAAGATAATGTCTTGGCAAGAATGTTAGACCATAAAGAAGCTATCATATCCCACTTAAGTTGGGCTAGCCTCTTTCTGGGGTTCCATACTCTGGGACTTTATGTCCATAACGATGTCATGCTTGCTTTTGGTACTCCGGAGAAACAAATTTTGATTGAACCTATATTTGCCCAATGGATACAATCTGCTCATGGTAAAACTTCCTATGGGTTCGATATACTTTTATCTTCAACGAACAGTCCGGCGTTCAATGCGGGACGAAGCATATGGTTGCCTGGTTGGTTAAATGCTGTAAATGAGAATAGTAATTCTCTATTCTTAACAATAGGGCCTGGAGACTTCTTGGTTCATCATGCTATTGCTCTTGGTTTACATACAACTACTTTGATTTTAGTAAAAGGTGCTTTGGATGCGCGTGGTTCTAAGTTAATGCCTGATAAAAAAGATTTTGGTTATAGTTTTCCTTGTGATGGCCCGGGACGAGGCGAAACTTGTGATATTTCCGCTTGGGACGCATTTTATTTGGCAGTTTTCTGGATGTTAAATACCATTGGATGGGTTACTTTTTATTGGCATTGGAAACACATTACACTATGGCAGGGTAATATTTCACAGTTTAATGAATCTTCTACCTATTTGATGGGATGGTTAAGAGATTATCTATGGTTGAACTCTTCACAACTTATCAATGGATATAACCCTTTTGGTATGAATAGTTTATCAGTCTGGGCATGGATGTTCTTGTTTGGACATCTTGTTTGGGCTACTGGATTTATGTTCTTAATTTCTTGGCGCGAATATTGGCAGGAATTGATTGAAACTTTGGCATGGGCTCATGAACGTACACCTTTGGCTAATTTGATTCGATGGAGAGATAAACCAGTGGCTCTTTCCATTGTGCAAGCAAGATTGGTTGGACTAGCCCACTTTTCCGTAGGTTATATATTTACTTATGCAGCCTTCTTAATTGCCTCTACATCGGGCAAATTCGGTTAATTGAATTCTTTATTATATATATCTGGCAAGAATCTCATTTCCTTCTATAGGGAAGAGAAGCCACTTATACATCTAGGATCCGACTTCTATCATTGATGCTAATAGCAAATTAACCATTATGGCAAGGAAAAGTGTTATTCAGAGGGAAAAGAAGAGACAAAAATTGGAACAGAAATATCATTTGATTCGCCGATCCTCAAAAAAAGAAATAAGCAAAGTTCCGTCGTTAAGTGAGAAATGGGAAATTCATGGAAAATTAGAATCACTACTGCGTAATAGTGCACCTATACGTCTTCATCGACGTTGTTTTTCGACCGGAAGACCGAGAGCTAATTATCGAGACTTTGGATTATCTGGACACATACTTCGGGAAATGGTTCATGCATGTTTCTTGCCGGGTGCAACAAGATCCAGTTGGTAAGGATTTCCAATTATCTTCATTTTTTTCATTTTATTATCAGCGATCATAGGAGGGTCCCTTTACCGTTATGTATAAATGGTTTATTCTATTTATATAGATATGGTAAAGGGACGCATTCCATCTTTGTTTTTGTTCATTAGTTATCAATTCTTTTCTTTATCGCGGAGTAGAGCAACTTGGTAGCTCGCAAGGCTCATAACCTTGAGGTTACGGGTTCAAATCCCGTCTCCGCAACTTTTTGAATTTGATAAAAAAACAAGGTTTCAAGAAGAAGGGCATTATACGCAGTAAATTCTATGGCATTTTTCATACTATGACTATTAAATACATAGGGCGGATAGCGGGAATCGAACCCGCGTCTTCTCCTTGGCAAAGAGAAATTTTACCATTCGACTATATCCGCGTTTTCATTGTACTTGATATGCGATTCTATTTATACAGAGATGGGCCTGATATTCTATTAGGGATAATGAAAAAGAAATTTAGATAATAGATATTGTCTCCCAAATAAAATATTTTCTATTACTATTCATTTTTATCAAGAATTCCCATTTCGATTATTACATTTCTATTATTATATATGGTTTTTTTCTATATATCTATATAATTGAATTGAAATTATCATTCTATCGAATATTTTGATTTACTTTTTTCTTAAAAAAGTAAGTTCCTATTAATAAAAAATTATATTTATCTATATAGAGATACAGATAGATATTCTACATTATTAAATACTAGACGACGTATAAATAGATTTATAGTATTTCATTTGAATATTCTATTCATATCATATTAATATGAATAGAATATTCAAATGAAATTCAAATTTTTATAGTTCATTTTTTCTATTTTATTTCTTTTAGTTTCACAATGTACCACCATATAAGTATAAGATATAAGATTTTTCCAATAGAAGAAGTTTACTCCCCCTTAGAATGTAATGTGTTATAGTTTTCTTTTTTTTTTTTAGGAACTGATCTATTCCCTTTATGGCTGACAATCCGAAAGAATTCTGAGGGAGGGGTCATTTCATTTTTAATCTAGAATAAAAAGAACTTCAAGAAATGAGAAAATTAAGAATACCCACTAGAAACACTAATCCAATCCATAATGATGTACCGGAAAATAGAACATTTTTGTTATTTGACCAACCTTCAGGAGAAGCAAATACAACAGGTACACTAATCAATAAAATAAATGAAATAGCAATTAATGCAAAAACAGCTAATTGGAAAGCAATAGTCATGTTTCTAATCCTCCAATTTACCAACAAAAGAACTTTACCATTTGATCCCTCAACCCCTGGATGCCTTTCTTAATATTCATTGAAAAAAAAATTTGTAAATGGAAAAACGCAGAAGGGTTTTATCATGAATTCATTGATTTTGTTTATTATCAACCCTTTTGAGGCTTGGATCGAGGATAGTTTTTTTACTTCACAAAAAGGCATGCTGGATTTTGTACCTATATACATACCGATAGAAAACTAAACCAATAAATTCACATTGAATATCTTTCCTATGGGTCGATAAAAGGGTATCAATTCAAATACTCATGGTCTACTCAGTGGAATAAAGATAAAAAAATATATATATTAGCTTTTGGTAGCCCCGGTCTTGAAAACCGGTATAGTTTGAAACAAAGAATTATCGAGGGTTCGAATCCTTCTCTCTCCTTTTTCTCGATGAATAGATTTGTTTATTTTCTTAGTTTCTATCGAATCTTTTTTTCGGACTGGGCTATATATCCTCAACATCCCGAAAAAAAGATTCGATAGAAACTAAGAAAATAGGAAAATAAATTCTTCTTTACGACTCGCTCTACTCAACCAAATATTTATAGTAAAAAAAAGGGACATCCCGTATTGCTAAATAGAGTAGGTGCACCGCAACTAGATAGCTTGGTGCCAAAATTTGTCAAATTTCAGACCTTGGCCAAACTGAACGAAATTTTGTGGGGAGGTTCTTGATATTGTTTAGATGTGAAGGTTGGATTGGCCTCCAAATTCCCCCAAATGAATACCATGAAAGTCTTGGTGCACGAAAGTTTTGAGTTCGGTGGGTTTTGCACTTGGCCAAGTTGGTCAGTGTACCACGGCATAGCTAATGGCTTGGTGGGGAGTTTTGTAAAAAA
>NC_140801.1:16666031-16668531 GCF_037176805.1 Vigna unguiculata
TAGAAGGCTTGTTGGGGAGATTTGTGAAAAAATGAAATTTGTGGTTTTTGAGATGTGAGGGTTGGAAAGGCCTCCAAATGTCCCCAAATGAATACCATGAAAGTCTTGGTGCACGAAAGTTTTGAGTTCGGAGGGTTTTGCACATGGCCAAGGTTGGCGGTGCACCGCGGCATAACTAGATGGCTTGGTGGGGAGTTTTGTGAAAAAATGAAATTCGTGGTTTTTGAGATGTGAGGGTTGGAAAGGCCTAGAAATGCCCCCAAATGAATACCATGAAAGTCTTGGTGCACGAAAGTTTTGAGTTGGTTGGGTTTTGCACATGGCCAAGGTTGGCGGTGCACCACGGCATAGCTGAAGGCTTGGTGGGGAGATTTGTGAAAAAATGAAATTCGTGGTGTTTGAGATGTGAGGGTTGGAAAGGCCTCCAAATGTCCCCAAATGAATACCATGAAAGTTTTGGTGCACGAAAGTTTTGAGTTCGGAGGGTTTTGCACATGGCCAAGTTTGGCGGTGCACCGCGGCATAGCTAGATGGCTTGTTGGGGAGTTTTGTGAAAAAATGAAATTCATGGTTTTTGAGATGTGAGGGTTGGAAAGGCCTAGAAATGCCCCCAAATGAATACCATGAAAGTCTTGGTGCACGAAAGTTTTGATTTGGTTGGGTTTTGCACATGGCCAAGGTTGGCGGTGCACCACGGCATAGCTAGAAGGCTTGGTGGGGAGTTTTGTGAAAAAATGAAATTCGTGGTTCTTGAGATGTGAGGGTTGGAAAGGCCTCGGAATGTCCCCAAATGAGTACTGTAAAAGTGTTGGTGCACAAAAGTTTTGAATTGGATGCATTTTGCACTTGGCCAAGTTGGTCGGTGCACCGCGACTAGATAGCTTGGTGCCAAAATTTGTCAAATTTAAGACCTTGGCCAAACTGAATGAAATTTTGTGGGGAGGTTCCTGATATTGTTTAGTGGTGGACTGGAAAAAATGAGGTCCAAATTCGAAGTCTACATGTGCTTTTCTATTTTTCCCGATTTTACACATACCCGGTAAGTAAAAAAAATAAAAAAAATAGTTCCCCTTCGAGAAAAATTATGAAATTTGGTGAGCAAGGAGATACTATTATTCTACGAATTACTGCAAAAAATCGCATCAAAATTCGAAGTGTAGCCCGAGATATGGACTTATGTCTGCTCAAAAAAAGTGTATCTACTTGTACAATTTTGCCTTTTGCATATTAACCTCTTATAGGGGGGGAGTGCTCCTTGAGCCGGCCAGCTCCACACTGGCAGGTTTTAAAGGGAGCTTGATGAGGCCTCCCCCCTCACGTGGTGCGTGCGTTAGCATGTTTATCATGGCACAACTAGCCTCTTCATAGTTGTTGAGCTTTATTAATACCAACACACGGTCGTCACTGATCGTTGGTTAGCTCGGCAGCTAGTCCCTCGGATATTGTGGAAAATTATTTTCATGCCTAGCGATGCTTGACTCTGCGTCACTTGATGTTTCCATTTGCTTGCTTGCCCATGGTAGGTGGGGGGTGGACCGTCTTGTGGTGTGGTGTCTTGCGAACGTGTGGGTGTGTGAGTTGTGATCGAGATGTACTTGCTGGTTGGCTCCATGCCTTGCGTATCGAACGGTCAAGCATGCATCTCTTCCATTTTCACCCGTTGCCTTGGGTGATATTGGTTGATCAGTCCCTGTGTTGCCTACCCACTAGACGGTACTTCTGTGGTTGCTTCGAATTCTATCTTTCCATCACGAAGAGGTGTTGGAGGATCCTAATGTCACGCACGTGTTCCATCTAGTGAAACATCTCAGTGATGCACGTGTTGGGGCTAGTTCTTTTGGATGCGGTGCATTATATGAACTCGGGTTTACTTTAGCGACCCAGTCAACATAATTCGGTTGTGTCCCTTGATTGTGACGTTGTCCTTGAACTTGTTGTGAACAATATCGTTCTTTCACAACCCGTCGTCTTGAGTGCGATGGAAGGCAAATAAGATGTGCTTTGGCATGTCATGCACGTACTCGATTGCGGGAAGTGTGAGAAAGTGTTGTTGACAACCCGTGGGAAATGGAATGTGGCAAATCGTGACGAGCTCTTCGTGGATCTGCGAAGAAGACGACCTTTGGGCCTGTTGGAAACGAGGGAGGTGATGTTGAACTGCGAAGAAGATGGACTTTTGGGTTGTTTGAATCAATGGGAGGCCACGCGAGAACTCCGAATACTATGGACTCTTGGGTTGTTGGAAACAACGGGAGGCCCCGCTAGAACTCCGAATACTACGGACTCTTGGTTTGTTGGAAGCAAGGGGAGGCCCCGCTAGAACTCCGAATACTATGGACTCTTGGGTTGTTGGAAGCAAGGGGAGGTCCCGCTAGAACTCCGAATACTACGGACTCTTGGGTTGTTGGAAGCAAGGGGAGGCCCCGCTAGAACTCCGAATACTATGGACTCTTGGGTTGTTGGCAACGACAACTTGGGGGGATGACACTGGAAAAGAGTG
>NC_140801.1:16678531-16706031 GCF_037176805.1 Vigna unguiculata
CACGACATAGGAGATGGCTTGGTGGGGAGTTTTGTGCAAAAATGAAATTCGTTGTTTTTGAGATGTGAGGGTTGGAATGGCCTAGAAATGTCCCCAAATGAATACCATGAAAGTCTTGGTGCACGAAAGTTTTGAGTTCGGAGGGTTTTGGACATGGCCAAGGTTGGCAGTGCACCACGGCATAGCTAGAAGGCTTGTTGGGGAGATTTGTGAAAAAATGAAATTCGTGGTTTTTGAGATGTGAGGGTTGGAAAGGCCTAGAAATGTCCCCGAATGAATACCATGAAAGTCTTGGTGCACAAAAGTTTTGAGTTGGTTGGGTTTTTCACATGGCCATGGTTGTCGGTGCACCACGGCATAGGTAGATGGCTTGGTGGGGAGTTTTGTGAAAAAATGAAATTCGTGGTTTTTGAGATGTGAGGGTTGGAAAGGCCTAGAAATGTCCCCAAATGAATACCATGAAAGTCTTGGTGCACAAAAGTTTTGAGTTGGTTGGGTTTTGCACATGGCCAAGGTTGGCGGTGCACCACGGCATAGCTAGATGGCTTGGTGGGGAGTTTTGTGAAAAAATGAAATTCATGGTTTTTGAGATGTGAGGGTTGGAATGGGCTAGAAATGTCCCCAAATGAATACCATGAAAGTCTTGGTGCACGAAAGTTTTGAGTTCGGAGGGTTTTGGACATGGCCAAGGTTGGCAGTGCACCACGGCATAACTAGAAGGCTTGTTGGGGAGATTTGTGAAAAAATGAAATTCGTGGTTTTTGAGATGTGAGGGTTGGAAAGGCATAGAAATGTCCCCAAATGAATACCATGAAAGTCTTGGTGCACAAAAGTTTTGAGTTGGTTGGGTTTTTCACATGGCCATGGTTGTCGGTACACCACGGCATAGCTAGATGGCTTGGTGGGGAGTTTTGTGAAAAAATGAAATTCATGGTTTTTGAGATGTGAGGGTTGGAATGGCCTAGAAATGTCCCCAAATGAATACCATGAAAGTCTTGGTGCACGAAAGTTTTGAGTTCGGAGGGTTTTGGACATGGCCAAGGTTGGCAGTGCACCACGGCAAAGCTAGAAGGCTTGTTGGGGAGATTTGTGAAAAAATGAAATTCGTGGTTTTTGAGATGTGAGGGTTGGAAAGGCCTAGAAATGTCCCCAAATGAATACCATGAAAGTCTTGGTGCACGAAAGTTTTGAGTTGGTTGGGTTTTTCACATGGCCATGGTTGTCAGTGCACCACGGCAAAGGTAGATGGCTTGGTGGGGAGTTTTGTGAAAAAATGAAATTCGTGGTTTTTGAGATGTGAGGGTTGGAAAGGCCTAGAAATGTCCCCAAATGAATACCATGAAAGTCTTGGTGCACAAAAGTTTTGAGTTGGTTGGGTTTTGCACATGGCCAAGGTTGGCGGTGCACCACGGCATAGCTAGATGGCTTGGTGGGGAGTTTTGTGAAAAAATGAAATTCATGGTTTTTGAGATATGAGGGTTGGAATGGCCTAGAAATGTCCCCAAATGAATACCATGAAAGTCTTGGTGCACGAAAGTTTTGAGTTCGGAGGGTTTTGGACATAGCCAAGGTTGGCAGTGCACCACGGCATAGCTAGAAGGCTTGTTGGGGAGATTTGTGAAAAAATGAAATTCGTGGTTTTTGAGATGTGAGGGTTGGAAAGGCCTAGAAATGTCCCCAAATGAATACCATGAAAGTCTTGGTGCACAAAAGTTTTGAGTTGGTTGGGTTTTTCACATGGCCATGGTTGTCGGTGCACCACGGCATAGGAGATGGCTTGGTGGGGAGTTTTGTGCAAAAATGAAATTCGTTGTTTTTGAGATGTGAGGGTTGGAAAGGCCTAGAAATGTCCCCAAATGAATACCATGAAAGTCTTGGTGCACGAAAGTTTTGAGTTCGGAGGGTTTTGCTCATGGCCTAGGTTGGCGGTGCACCACGGCATAGCTAGAAAGGCTTGGTGGGGAGATTTGTGAAAAAATGAAATTCGTGGTTTTTGAGATGTGAGGGTTGGAAAGGCCTAGAAATGTCCCCAAATGAATACCATGAAAGTCTTGGTGCACAAAAGTTTTGAGTTGGTTGGGTTTTGCACATGGCCAAGGTTGGCGGTGCACCACGGCATACCTAGATGGCTTGGTGAGGAGTTTTGTGAAAAAATGAAATTCATGGTTTTTGAGATGTGAGGGTTGGAATGGCCTAGAAATGTCCCCAAATGAATACCATGAAAGTCTTGGTGCACGAAAGTTTTGAGTTCGGAGGGTTTTGGACATGGCCAAGGTTGGCAGTGCACCACGGCATAGCTAGAAGGCTTGTTGGGGAGATTTGTGAAAAAATGAAATTCGTGGTTTTTGAGATGTGAGGGTTGGAAAGGCCTAGAAATGTCCCCAAATGAATACCATGAAAGTCTTGGTGCACGAAAGTTTTGAGTTGGTTGGGTTTTTCACATGGCCATGGTTGTCAGTGCACCACGGCAAAGGTAGATGGCTTGGTGGGGAGTTTTGTGAAAAAATGAAATTCGTGGTTTTTGAGATGTGAGGGTTGGAAAGGCCTAGAAATGTCCCCAAATGAATACCATGAAAGTCTTGGTGCACAAAAGTTTTGAGTTGGTTGGGTTTTGCACATGGCCAAGGTTGGCGGTGCACCACGGCATAGCTAGATGGCTTGGTGGGGAGTTTTGTGAAAAAATGAAATTCATGGTTTTTGAGATATGAGGGTTGGAATGGCCTAGAAATGTCCCCAAATGAATACCATGAAAGTCTTGGTGCACGAAAGTTTTGAGTTCGGAGGGTTTTGGACATGGCCAAGGTTGGCGGTGCACCACGGCATAGCTAGAAGGCTTGTTGGGGAGATTTGTGAAAAAATGAAATTCGTGGTTTTTGAGATGTGAGGGTTGGAAAGGCCTAGAAATGTCCCCAAATGAATACCATGAAAGTCTTGGTGCACAAAAGTTTTGAGTTAGTTGGGTTTTTCACATGGCCATGGTTGTCGGTGCACCACGGCATAGGAGATGGCTTGGTGGGGAGTTTTGTGCAAAAATGAAATTCGTTGTTTTTGAGATGTGAGGGTTGGAAAGGCCTAGAAATGTCCCCAAATGAATACCATGAAAGTCTTGGTGCACGAAAGTTTTGAGTTCGGAGGGTTTTGCTCATGGCCTAGGTTGGCGGTGCACCACGGCATAGCTAGAAAGGCTTGGTGGGGAGATTTGTGAAAAAATGAAATTCGTGGTTTTTGAGATGTGAGGGTTGGAAAGGCCTAGAAATGTCCCCAAATGAATACCATGAAAGTCTTGGTGCACAAAAGTTTTGAGTTGGTTGGGTTTTGCACATGGCCAAGGTTGGCGGTGCACCACGGCATACCTAGATGGCTTGGTGAGGAGTTTTGTGAAAAAATGAAATTCATGGTTTTTGAGATGTGAGGGTTGGAATGGCCTAGAAATGTCCCCAAATGAATACCATGAAAGTCTTGGTGCACGAAAGTTTTGAGTTCGGAGGGTTTTGGACATGGCCAAGGTTGGCAGTGCACCACGGCATAGCTAGAAGGCTTGTTGGGGAGATTTGTGAAAAAATGAAATTCGTGGTTTTTGAGATGTGAGGGTTGGAAAGGCCTAGAAATGTCCCCAAATGAATACCATGAAAGTCTTGGTGCACGAAAGTTTTGAGTTGGTTGGGTTTTTCACATGGCCATGGTTGTCGGTGCACCACGGCATAGGTAGATGGCTTGGTGGGGAGTTTTGTGAAAAAATGAAATTCGTGGTTTTTGAGATGTGAGGGTTGGAAAGGCCTAGAAATGTCCCCAAATGAATACCATGAAAGTCTTGGTGCACAAAAGTTTTGAGTTGGTTGGGTTTTGCACATGGCCAAGGTTGGCGGTGCACCACGGCATAGCTAGATGGCTTGGTGGGGAGTTTTGTGAAAAAATGAAATTCATGGTTTTTGAGATGTGAGGGTTAGAATGGCCTAGAAATGTCCCCAAATGAATACCATGAAAGTCTTGGTGCACGAAAGTTTTGAGTTCGGAGGGTTTTGGACATGGCCAAGGTTGGCGGTGCACCACGGCATAGCTAGAAGGCTTGTTGGGGAGATTTGTGAAAAAATGAAATTCGTGGTTTTTGAGATGTGAGGGTTGGAAAGGCCTAGAAATGTCTCCAAATGAATACCATGAAAGTCTTGGTGCACAAAAGTTTTGAGTTGGTTGGGTTTTTCACATGGCCATGGTTGTCGGTGCACCACGGCATAGGTAGATGGCTTGGTGGGGAGTTTTGTGAAAAAATGAAATTCATGGTTTTTGAGATATGAGGGTTGGAATGGCCTAGAAATGTCCCCAAATGAATACCATGAAAGTCTTGGTGCACGAAAGTTTTGAGTTCGGAGGGTTTTGGACATAGCCAAGGTTGGCAGTGCACCACGGCATAGCTAGAAGGCTTGTTGGGGAGATTTGTGAAAAAATGAAATTCGTGGTTTTTGAGATGTGAGGGTTGGAAAGGCCTAGAAATGTCCCCAAATGAATACCATGAAAGTCTTGGTGCACAAAAGTTTTGAGTTGGTTGGGTTTTTCACATGGCCATGGTTGTCGGTGCACCACGGCATAGGAGATGGCTTGGTGGGGAGTTTTGTGCAAAAATGAAATTCGTTGTTTTTGAGATGTGAGGGTTGGAAAGGCCTAGAAATGTCCCCAAATGAATACCATGAAAGTCTTGGTGCACGAAAGTTTTGAGTTCGGAGGGTTTTGCTCATGGCCTAGGTTGGCGGTGCACCACGGCATAGCTAGAAAGGCTTGTTGGGGAGATTTGTGAAAAAATGAAATTCGTGGTTTTTGAGATGTGAGGGTTGGAAAGGCCTAGAAATGTCCCCAAATGAATACCATGAAAGTCTTGGTGCACGAAAGTTTTGAGTTGGTTGGGTTTTTCACATGGCCATGGTTGTCGGTGCACCACGGCATAGGTAGATGGCTTGGTGGGGAGTTTTGTGAAAAAATGAAATTCGTGGTTTTTGAGATGTGAGGGTTGGAAAGGCCTAGAAATGTCCCCAAATGAATACCATGAAAGTCTTGGTGCACGAAAGTTTTGAGTTGGTTGGGTTTTTCACATGGCCATGGTTGTCGGTGCACCACGGCATAGGTAGATGGCTTGGTGGGGAGTTTTGTGAAAAAATGAAATTCATAGTTTTTGAGATATGAGGGTTGGAATGGCCTAGAAATGTCCCCAAATGAATACCATGAAAGTCTTGGTGCACGAAAGTTTTGAGTTCGGAGGGTTTTGGACATGGCCAAGGTTGGCGGTGCACCACTGCATAGCTAGAAGGCTTGGGGAGATTTGTGAAAAAATGAAATTCGTGGTTTATGAGATGTGAGGGTTGGAAAGGCCTAGAAATGTCCCCAAATGAATACCATGAAAGTCTTGGTGCACAAAAGTTTTGAGTTGGTTGGGTTTTTCACTTGGCCATGGTTGTCGGTGCACCACGGCATAGGTAGATGGCTTGGTGGGGAGTTTTGTGAAAAAATGAAATTCGTGGTTTTTGAGATGTGAGGGTTGGAAAGGCCTAGAAATGTCCCCAAATGAATACCATGAAAGTCTTGGTGCACAAAAGTTTTGAGTTGGTTGGGTTTTGCACATGGCCAAGGTTGGCGGTGCACCAGGGCATAGCTAGATGGCTTGGTGGGGAGTTTTGTGAAAAAATGAAATTCATGGTTTTTGAGATGTGAGGGTTGGAATGGCCTAGAAATGTCCCCAAATGAATACCATGAAAGTCTTGGTGCACGAAAGTTTTGAGTTCGGAGGGTTTTGGACATGGCCAGGGTTGGCAGTGCACCACGGCATAGCTAGAAGGCTTGTTGGGGAAATTTGTGAAAAAATGAAATTCGTGGTTTTTGAGATGTGAGGGTTGGAAAGGCCTAGAAATGTCCCCAAATGAATACCATGAAAGTCTTGGTGCACGAAAGTTTTGAGTTGGTTGGGTTTTTCACATGGCCATGGTTGTCAGTGCACCACGGCAAAGGTAGATGGCTTGGTGGGGAGTTTTGTGAAAAAATGAAATTCGTGGTTTTTGAGATGTGAGGGTTGGAAAGGCCTAGAAATGTCCCCAAATGAATACCATGAAAGTCTTGGTGCACAAAAGTTTTGAGTTGGTTGGGTTTTGCACATGGCCAAGGTTGGCGGTGCACCACGGCATAGCTAGATGGCTTGGTGGGGAGTTTTGTGAAAAAAATGAAATTTATGGTTTTTGAGATATGAGGGTTGGAATGGCCTAGAAATGTCCCCAAATGAATACCATGAAAGTCTTGGTGCACGAAAGTTTTGAGTTCGGAGGGTTTTGGACATGGCCAAGGTTGGCGGTGCACCACGGCATAGCTAGAAGGCTTGTTGGGGAGATTTGTGAAAAAATGAAATTCTTGGTTTTTGAGATGTGAGGGTTGGAAAGGCCTAGAAATGTCCCCAAATGAATACCATGAAAGTCTTGGTGCACAAAAGTTTTGAGTTGGTTGGGTTTTTCACATGGCCATGGTTGTCGGTGCACCACGACATAGGAGATGGCTTGGTGGGGAGTTTTGTGCAAAAATGAAATTCGTTGTTTTTGAGATGTGAGGGTTGGAATGGCCTAGAAATGTCCCCAAATGAATACCATGAAAGTCTTGGTGCACGAAAGTTTTGAGTTCGGAGGGTTTTGGACATGGCCAAGGTTGGCAGTGCACCACGGCATAGCTAGAAGGCTTGTTGGGGAGATTTGTGAAAAAATGAAATTCGTGGTTTTTGAGATGTGAGGGTTGGAAAGGCCTAGAAATGTCCCCGAATGAATACCATGAAAGTCTTGGTGCACAAAAGTTTTGAGTTGGTTGGGTTTTTCACATGGCCATGGTTGTCGGTGCACCACGGCATAGGTAGATGGCTTGGTGGGGAGTTTTGTGAAAAAATGAAATTCGTGGTTTTTGAGATGTGAGGGTTGGAAAGGCCTAGAAATGTCCCCAAATGAATACCATGAAAGTCTTGGTGCACAAAAGTTTTGAGTTGGTTGGGTTTTGCACATGGCCAAGGTTGGCGGTGCACCACGGCATAGCTAGATGGCTTGGTGGGGAGTTTTGTGAAAAAATGAAATTCATGGTTTTTGAGATGTGAGGGTTGGAATGGGCTAGAAATGTCCCCAAATGAATACCATGAAAGTCTTGGTGCACGAAAGTTTTGAGTTCGGAGGGTTTTGGACATGGCCAAGGTTGGCAGTGCACCACGGCATAACTAGAAGGCTTGTTGGGGAGATTTGTGAAAAAATGAAATTCGTGGTTTTTGAGATGTGAGGGTTGGAAAGGCATAGAAATGTCCCCAAATGAATACCATGAAAGTCTTGGTGCACAAAAGTTTTGAGTTGGTTGGGTTTTTCACATGGCCATGGTTGTCGGTGCACCACGGCATAGCTAGATGGCTTGGTGGGGAGTTTTGTGAAAAAATGAAATTCATGGTTTTTGAGATATGAGGGTTGGAATGGCCTAGAAATGTCCCCAAATGAATACCATGAAAGTCTTGGTGCACGAAAGTTTTGAGTTCGGAGGGTTTTGGACATGGCCAAGGTTGGCGGTGCACCACGGCATAGCTAGAAGGCTTGTTGGGGAGATTTGTGAAAAAATGAAATTCGTGGTTTTTGAGATGTGAGGGTTGGAAAGGCCTAGAAATGTCCCCAAATGAATACCATGAAAGTCTTGGTGCACAAAAGTTTTGAGTTGGTTGGGTTTTTCACATGGCCATGGTTGTCGGTGCACCACGACATAGGAGATGGCTTGGTGGGGAGTTTTGTGCAAAAATGAAATTCGTTGTTTTTGAGATGTGAGGGTTGGAAAGGCCTAGAAATGTCCCCAAATGAATACCATGAAAGTCTTGGTGCACGAAAGTTTTGAGTTCGGAGGGTTTTGGACATGGCCAAGGTTGGCGGTGCACCACGGCATAGCTAGAAGGCTTGTTGGGGAGATTTGTGAAAAAATGAAATTCGTGGTTTTTGAGATGTGAGGGTTGGAAAGGCCTAGAAATGTCCCCGAATGAATACCATGAAATTCTTGGTGCACAAAAGTTTTGAGTTGGTTGGGTTTTTCACATGGCCATGGTTGTCGGTGCACCACGGCATAAGTAGATGGCTTGGTGGGGAGTTTTGTGAAAAAATGAAATTCGTGGTTTTTGAGATGTGAGGGTTAGAAAGGCCTAGAAATGTCCCCAAATGAATACCATGAAAGTCTTGGTGCACAAAAGTTTTGAGTTGGTTGGGTTTTGCACATGGCCAAGGTTGGCGGTGCACCACGGCATAGCTAGATGGCTTGGTGGGGAGTTTTGTGAAAAAATGAAATTCATGGTTTTTGAGATGTGAGGGTTGGAATGGGCTAGAAATGTCCCCAAATGAATACCATGAAAGTCTTGGTGCACGAAAGTTTTGAGTTCGGAGGGTTTTGGACATGGCCAAGGTTGGCAGTGCACCACGGCATAACTAGAAGGCTTGTTGGGGAGATTTGTGAAAAAATGAAATTCGTGGTTTTTGAGATGTGAGGGTTGGAAAGGCATAGAAATGTCCCCAAATGAATACCATGAAAGTCTTGGTGCACAAAAGTTTTGAGTTGGTTGGGTTTTTCACATGGCCATGGTTGTCGGTGCACCACGGCATAGCTAGATGGCTTGGTGGGGAGTTTTGTGAAAAAATGAAATTCATGGTTTTTGAGATATGAGGGTTGGAATGGCCTAGAAATGTCCCCAAATGAATACCATGAAAGTCTTGGTGCACAAAAGTTTTGAGTTGGTTGGGTTTTGCACATGGCCAAGGTTGGCGGTGCACCACGGCATAGCTAGATGGCTTGGTGGGGAGTTTTGTGAAAAAATGAAATTCATGGTTTTTGAGATATGAGGGTTGGAATGGCCTAGAAATGTCCCCAAATGAATACCATGAAAGTCTTGGTGCACGAAAGTTTTGAGTTCGGAGGGTTTTGGACATGGCCAAGGTTGGCGGTGCACCACGGCATAGCTAGAAGGCTTGTTGGGGAGGTTTGTGAAAAAATGAAATTCGTGGTTTTTGAGATGTGAGGGTTGGAAAGGCCTAGAAATGTCCCCAAATGAATACCATGAAAGTCTTGGTGCACAAAAGTTTTGAGTTGGTTGGGTTTTTCACATGGCCATGGTTGTCGGTGCACCACGGCATAGGAGATGGCTTGGTGGGGAGTTTTGTGCAAAAATGAAATTCGTTGTTTTTGAGATGTGAGGGTTGGAAAGGCCTAGAAATGTCCCCAAATGAATACCATGAAAGTCTTGGTGCACAAAAGTTTTGAGTTGGTTGGGTTTTGCACATGGCCAAGGTTGGCGGTGCACCACGGCATACCTAGATGGCTTGGTGAGGAGTTTTGTGAAAAAATGAAATTCATGGTTTTTGAGATGTGAGGGTTGGAATGGCCTAGAAATGTCCCCAAATGAATACCATGAAAGTCTTGGTGCACGAAAGTTTTGAGTTCGGAGGGTTTTGGACATGGCCAAGGTTGGCAGTGCACCACGGCAAAGCTAGAAGGCTTGTTGGGGAGATTTGTGAAAAAATGAAATTCGTGGTTTTTGAGATGTGAGGGTTGGAAAGGCCTAGAAATGTCCCCAAATGAATACCATGAAAGTCTTGGTGCACGAAAGTTTTGAGTTGGTTGGGTTTTTCACATGGCCATGGTTGTCAGTGCACCACGGCAAAGGTAGATGGCTTGGTGGGGAGTTTTGTGAAAAAATGAAATTCGTGGTTTTTGAGATGTGAGGGTTGGAAAGGCCTAGAAATGTCCCCAAATGAATACCATGAAAGTCTTGGTGCACAAAAGTTTTGAGTTGGTTGGGTTTTGCACATGGCCAAGGTTGGCGGTGCACCACGGCATAGCTAGATGGCTTGGTGGGGAGTTTTGTGAAAAAATGAAATTCATGGTTTTTGAGATATGAGGGTTGGAATGGCCTATAAATGTCCCCAAATGAATACCATGAAAGTCTTGGTGCACGAAAGTTTTGAGTTCGGAGGGTTTTGGACATGGCCAAGGTTGGCGGTGCACCACGGCATAGCTAGAAGGCTTGTTGGGGAGGTTTGTGAAAAAATGAAATTCGTGGTTTTTGAGATGTGAGGGTTGGAAAGGCCTAGAAATGTCCCCAAATGAATACCATGAAAGTCTTGGTGCACAAAAGTTTTGAGTTGGTTGGGTTTTTCACATGGCCATGGTTGTCGGTGCACCACGGCATAGGAGATGGCTTGGTGGGGAGTTTTGTGCAAAAATGAAATTCGTTGTTTTTGAGATGTGAGGGTTGGAAAGGCCTAGAAATGTGCCCAAATGAATACCATGAAAGTCTTGGTGCACGAAAGTTTTGAGTTCGGAGGGTTTTGCTCATGGCCTAGGTTGGCGGTGCACCACGGCATAGCTAGAAAGGCTTGGTGGGGAGATTTGTGAAAAAATGAAATTCGTGGTTTTTGAGATGTGAGGGTTGGAAAGGCCTAGAAATGTCCCCAAATGAATACCATGAAAGTCTTGGTGCACAAAAGTTTTGAGTTGGTTGGGTTTTGCACATGGCCAAGGTTGGCGGTGCACCACGGCATACCTAGATGGCTTGGTGAGGAGTTTTGTGAAAAAATGAAATTCATGGTTTTTGAGATGTGAGGGTTGGAATGGCCTAGAAATGTCCCCAAATGAATACCATGAAAGTCTTGGTGCACGAAAGTTTTGAGTTCGGAGGGTTTTGGACATGGCCAAGGTTGGCAGTGCACCACGGCATAGCTAGAAGGCTTGTTGGGGAGATTTGTGAAAAAATGAAATTCGTGGTTTTTGAGATGTGAGGGTTGGAAAGGCCTAGAAATGTCCCCAAATGAATACCATGAAAGTCTTGGTGCACGAAAGTTTTGAGTTGGTTGGGTTTTTCACATGGCCATGGTTGTCAGTGCACCACGGCAAAGGTAGATGGCTTGGTGGGGAGTTTTGTGAAAAAATGAAATTCGTGGTTTTTGAGATGTGAGGGTTGGAAAGGCCTAGAAATGTCCCCAAATGAATACCATGAAAGTCTTGGTGCACAAAAGTTTTGAGTTGGTTGGGTTTTGCACATGGCCAAGGTTGGCGGTGCACCACGGCATAGCTAGATGGCTTGGTGGGGAGTTTTGTGAAAAAATGAAATTCATGGTTTTTGAGATATGAGGGTTGGAATGGCCTAGAAATGTCCCCAAATGAATACCATGAAAGTCTTGGTGCACGAAAGTTTTGAGTTCGGAGGGTTTTGGACATGGCCAAGGTTGGCGGTGCACCACGGCATAGCTAGAAGGCTTGTTGGGGAGATTTGTGAAAAAATGAAATTCGTGGTTTTTGAGATGTGAGGGTTGGCAAGGCCTAGAAATGTCCCCAAATGAATACCATGAAAGTCTTGGTGCACAAAAGTTTTGAGTTGGTTGGGTTTTTCACATGGCCATGGTTGTCGGTGCACCACGGCATAGGAGATGGCTTGGTGGGGAGTTTTGTGCAAAAATGAAATTCGTTGTTTTTGAGATGTGAGGGTTGGAAAGGCCTAGAAATGTCCCCAAATGAATACCATGAAAGTCTTGGTGCACGAAAGTTTTGAGTTCGGAGGGTTTTGCTCATGGCCTAGGTTGGCGGTGCACCACGGCATAGCTAGAAAGGCTTGGTGGGGAGATTTGTGAAAAAATGAAATTCGTGGTTTTTGAGATGTGAGGGTTGGAAAGGCCTAGAAATGTCCCCAAATGAATACCATGAAAGTCTTGGTGCACAAAAGTTTTGAGTTGGTTGGGTTTTGCACATGGCCAAGGTTGGCGGTGCACCACGGCATACCTAGATGGCTTGGTGAGGAGTTTTGTGAAAAAATGAAATTCATGGTTTTTGAGATGTGAGGGTTGGAATGGCCTAGAAATGTCCCCAAATGAATACCATGAAAGTCTTGGTGCACGAAAGTTTTGAGTTCGGAGGGTTTTGGACATGGCCAAGGTTGGCAGTGCACCACGGCATAGCTAGAAGGCTTGTTGGGGAGATTTGTGAAAAAATGAAATTCGTGGTTTTTGAGATGTGAGGGTTGGAAAGGCCTAGAAATGTCCCCAAATGAATACCATGAAAGTCTTGGTGCACGAAAGTTTTGAGTTGGTTGGGTTTTTCACATGGCCATGGTTGTCGGTGCACCACGGCATAGGTAGATGGCTTGGTGGGGAGTTTTGTGAAAAAATGAAATTCGTGGTTTTTGAGATGTGAGGGTTGGAAAGGCCTAGAAATGTCCCCAAATGAATACCATGAAAGTCTTGGTGCACAAAAGTTTTGAGTTGGTTGGGTTTTGCACATGGCCAAGGTTGGCGGTGCACCACGGCATAGCTAGATGGCTTGGTGGGGAGTTTTGTGAAAAAATGAAATTCATGGTTTTTGAGATGTGAGGGTTAGAATGGCCTAGAAATGTCCCCAAATGAATACCATGAAAGTCTTGGTGCACGAAAGTTTTGAGTTCGGAGGGTTTTGGACATGGCCAAGGTTGGCGGTGCACCACGGCATAGCTAGAAGGCTTGTTGGGGAGATTTGTGAAAAAATGAAATTCGTGGTTTTTGAGATGTGAGGGTTGGAAAGGCCTAGAAATGTCTCCAAATGAATACCATGAAAGTCTTGGTGCACAAAAGTTTTGAGTTGGTTGGGTTTTTCACATGGCCATGGTTGTCGGTGCACCACGGCATAGGTAGATGGCTTGGTGGGGAGTTTTGTGAAAAAATGAAATTCATGGTTTTTGAGATATGAGGGTTGGAATGGCCTAGAAATGTCCCCAAATGAATACCATGAAAGTCTTGGTGCACGAAAGTTTTGAGTTCGGAGGGTTTTGGACATAGCCAAGGTTGGCAGTGCACCACGGCATAGCTAGAAGGCTTGTTGGGGAGATTTGTGAAAAAATGAAATTCGTGGTTTTTGAGATGTGAGGGTTGGAAAGGCCTAGAAATGTCCCCAAATGAATACCATGAAAGTCTTGGTGCACAAAAGTTTTGAGTTGGTTGGGTTTTTCACATGGCCATGGTTGTCGGTGCACCACGGCATAGGAGATGGCTTGGTGGGGAGTTTTGTGCAAAAATGAAATTCGTTGTTTTTTAGATGTGAGGGTTGGAAAGGCCTAGAAATGTCCCCAAATGAATACCATGAAAGTCTTGGTGCACGAAAGTTTTGAGTTCGGAGGGTTTTGCTCATGGCCTAGGTTGGCGGTGCACCACGGCATAGCTAGAAAGGCTTGTTGGGGAGATTTGTGAAAAAATGAAATTCGTGGTTTTTGAGATGTGAGGGTTGGAAAGGCCTAGAAATGTCCCCAAATGAATACCATGAAAGTCTTGGTGCACGAAAGTTTTGAGTTGGTTGGGTTTTTCACATGGCCATGGTTGTCGGTGCACCACGGCATAGGTAGATGGCTTGGTGGGGAGTTTTGTGAAAAAATGAAATTCGTGGTTTTTGAGATGTGAGGGTTGGAAAGGCCTAGAAATGTCCCCAAATGAATACCATGAAAGTCTTGGTGCACGAAAGTTTTGAGTTGGTTGGGTTTTTCACATGGCCATGGTTGTCGGTGCACCACGGCATAGGTAGATGGCTTGGTGGGGAGTTTTGTGAAAAAATGAAATTCATGGTTTTTGAGATATGAGGGTTGGAATGGCCTAGAAATGTCCCCAAATGAATACCATGAAAGTCTTGGTGCACGAAAGTTTTGAGTTCGGAGGGTTTTGGACATAGCCAAGGTTGGCAGTGCACCACGGCATAGCTAGAAGGCTTGTTGGGGAGATTTGTGAAAAAATGAAATTCGTGGTTTTTGAGATGTGAGGGTTGGAAAGGCCTAGAAATGTCCCCAAATGAATACCATGAAAGTCTTGGTGCACAAAAGTTTTGAGTTGGTTGGGTTTTTCACATGGCCATGGTTGTCGGTGCACCACGGCATAGGAGATGGCTTGGTGGGGAGTTTTGTGCAAAAATGAAATTCGTTGTTTTTGAGATGTGAGGGTTGGAAAGGCCTAGAAATGTCCCCAAATGAATACCATGAAAGTCTTGGTGCACGAAAGTTTTGAGTTCGGAGGGTTTTGCTCATGGCCTAGGTTGGCGGTGCACCACGGCATAGCTAGAAAGGCTTGGTGGGGAGATTTGTGAAAAAATGAAATTCGTGGTTTTTGAGATGTGAGGGTTGGAAAGGCCTAGAAATGTCCCCAAATGAATACCATGAAAGTCTTGGTGCACAAAAGTTTTGAGTTGGTTGGGTTTTGCACATGGCCAAGGTTGGCGGTGCACCACGGCATACCTAGATGGCTTTGTGAGGAGTTTTGTGAAAAAATGAAATTCATGGTTTTTGAGATGTGAGGGTTGGAATGGCCTAGAAATGTCCCCAAATGAATACCATGAAAGTCTTGGTGCACGAAAGTTTTGAGTTCGGAGGGTTTTGGACATGGCCAAGGTTGGCAGTGCACCACGGCATAGCTAGAAGGCTTGTTGGGGAGATTTGTGAAAAAATGAAATTCGTGGTTTTTGAGATGTGAGGGTTGGAAAGGCCTAGAAATGTCCCCAAATGAATACCATGAAAGTCTTGGTGCACGAAAGTTTTGAGTTGGTTGGGTTTTTCACATGGCCATGGTTGTCGGTGCACCACGGCATAGGTAGATGGCTTGGTGGGGAGTTTTGTGAAAAAATGAAATTCGTGGTTTTTGAGATGTGAGGGTTGGAAAGGCCTAGAAATGTCCCCAAATGAATACCATGAAAGTCTTGGTGCACAAAAGTTTTGAGTTGGTTGGGTTTTGCACATGGCCAAGGTTGGCGGTGCACCACGGCATAGCTAGATGGCTTGGTGGGGAGTTTTGTGAAAAAATGAAATTCATGGTTTTTGAGATGTGAGGGTTAGAATGGCCTAGAAATGTCCCCAAATGAATACCATGAAAGTCTTGGTGCACGAAAGTTTTGAGTTGGTTGGGTTTTTCACATGGCCATGGTTGTCGGTGCACCACGGCATAGGTAGATGGCTTGGTGGGGAGTTTTGTGAAAAAATGAAATTCATGGTTTTTGAGATGTGAGGGTTAGAATGGCCTAGAAATGTCCCCAAATGAATACCATGAAAGTCTTGGTGCACGAAAGTTTTGAGTTCGGAGGGTTTTGGACATGGCCAAGGTTGGCGGTGCACCACGGCATAGCTAGAAGGCTTGTTGGGGAGATTTGTGAAAAAATGAAATTCGTGGTTTTTGAGATGTGAGGGTTGGAAAGGCCTAGAAATGTCCCCAAATGAATACCATGAAAGTCTTGGTGCACAAAAGTTTTGAGTTGGTTGGGTTTTTCACATGGCCATGGTTGTCGGTGCACCACGGCATAGGTAGATGGCTTGGTGGGGAGTTTTGTGAAAAAATGAAATTCATGGTTTTTGAGATATGAGGGTTGGAATGGCCTAGAAATGTCCCCAAATGAATACCATGAAAGTCTTGGTGCACGAAAGTTTTGAGTTCGGAGGGTTTTGGACATAGCCAAGGTTGGCAGTGCACCACGGCATAGCTAGAAGGCTTGTTGGGGAGATTTGTGAAAAAATGAAATTCGTGGTTTTTGAGATGTGAGGGTTGGAAAGGCCTAGAAATGTCCCCAAATGAATACCATGAAAGTCTTGGTGCACAAAAGTTTTGAGTTGGTTGGGTTTTGCACATGGCCAAGGTTGGCGGTGCACCACGGCATAGCTAGATGGCTTGGTGGGGAGTATTGTGAAAAAATGAAATTCATGGTTTTTGAGATGTGAGGGTTGGAATGGCCTAGAAATGTCCCCAAATGAATACCGTGAAAGTCTTCGTGCACGAAAGTTTTGAGTTCGGAGGGTTGTGGACATGGCCAAGTTTGGCCGTGCACCACGGCATAGGTAGATGGCTTGGGTGGGAGTTTTGTGAAAAAATGAAATTCGTGGTTTTTGAGATGTGAGGGTTGGAAAGGCCTAGAAATGTCCCCAAATGAATACCATGAAAGTCTTGGTGCACAAAAGTTTTGAGTGGGTTGGGTTTTTCACATGGCCATGGTTGTCGGTGCACCACGGCATAGGTAGATGGCTTGGTGGGGAGTTTTGTGAAAAAATGAAATTCGTGGTTTTTGAGATGTGAGGGTTGGAAAGGCCTAGAAATGTCCCCAAATGAATACCATGAAAGTCTTGGTGCACAAAAGTTTTGAGTTGGTTGGGTTTTTCACATGGCCATGGTTGTCGGTGCACCACGGCATAGGTAGATGGCTTGGTGGGGAGTTTTGTGAAAAAATGAAATTCGTGGTTTTTGAGATGTGAGGGTTGGAATGGCCTAGAAATGTCCCCAAATGAATACCATGAAAGTCTTGGTGCACGAAAGTTTTGAGTTCGGAGGGTTTTGGACATGGCCAAGGTTGGCGGTGCACCACGGCATAGCTAGAAGGCTTGTTGGGGAGATTTGTGAAAAAATGAAATTCGTGGTTTTTGAGATGTGAGGGTTGGAAAGGCCTAGAAATGTCCCCAAATGAATACCATGAAAGTCTTGGTGCACAAAAGTTTTGAGTTGGTTGGGTTTTTCACATGGCCATGGTTGTCGGTGCACCACGGCATAGGTAGATGGCTTGGTGGGGAGTTTTGTGAAAAAATGAAATTCATGGTTTTTGAGATATGAGGGTTGGAATGGCCTAGAAATGTCCCCAAATGAATACCATGAAAGTCTTGGTGCACGAAAGTTTTGAGTTCGGAGGGTTTTGGACATAGCCAAGGTTGGCAGTGCACCACGGCATAGCTAGAAGGCTTGTTGGGGAGATTTGTGAAAAAATGAAATTCGTGGTTTTTGAGATGTGAGGGTTGGAAAGGCCTAGAAATGTCCCCAAATGAATACCATGAAAGTCTTGGTGCACAAAAGTTTTGAGTTGGTTGGGTTTTGCACATGGCCAAGGTTGGCGGTGCACCACGGCATAGCTAGATGGCTTGGTGGGGAGTATTGTGAAAAAATGAAATTCATGGTTTTTGAGATGTGAGGGTTGGAATGGCCTAGAAATGTCCCCAAATGAATACCGTGAAAGTCTTGGTGCACGAAAGTTTTGAGTTCGGAGGGTTGTGGACATGGCCAAGTTTGGCCGTGCACCACGGCATAGGTAGATGGCTTGGGTGGGAGTTTTGTGAAAAAATGAAATTCGTGGTTTTTGAGATGTGAGGGTTGGAAAGGCCTAGAAATGTCCCCAAATGAATACCATGAAAGTCTTGGTGCACAAAAGTTTTGAGTGGGTTGGGTTTTTCACATGGCCATGGTTGTCGGTGCACCACGGCATAGGTAGATGGCTTGGTGGGGAGTTTTGTGAAAAAATGAAATTCGTGGTTTTTGAGATGTGAGGGTTGGAAAGGCCTAGAAATGTCCCCAAATGAATACCATGAAAGTCTTGGTGCACAAAAGTTTTGAGTTGGTTGGGTTTTTCACATGGCCATGGTTGTCGGTGCACCACGGCATAGGTAGATGGCTTGGTGGGGAGTTTTGTGAAAAAATGAAATTCGTGGTTTTTGAGATGTGAGGGTTGGAATGGCCTAGAAATGTCCCCAAATGAATACCATGAAAGTCTTGGTGCACAAAAGTTTTGAGTTGGTTGGGTTTTGCACATGGCCAAGGTTGGCGGTGCACCAGGGCATAGCTAGATGGCTTGGTGGGGAGTTTTGTGAAAAAATGAAATTCATGGTTTTTGAGATGTGAGGGTTGGAATGGCCTAGAAATGTCCCCAAATGAATACCATGAAAGTCTTGGTGCACGAAAGTTTTGAGTTCGGAGGGTTTTGGACATGGCCAAGGTTGGCAGTGCACCACGGCATAGCTAGAAGGCTTGTTGGGGAGATTTGTGAAAAAATGAAATTCGTGGTTTTTGAGATATGAGGGTTGGAATGGCCTAGAAATGTCCCCAAATGTATACCATGAAAGTCTTGGTGCACGAAAGTTTTGAGTTCGGAGGGTTTTGGACATGGCCAAGGTTGGCGGTGCACCACGGCATAGCTAGAAGGCTTGGGGAGATTTGTGAAAAAATGAAATTCGTGGTTTTTGAGATGTGAGGGTTGGAAAGGCCTAGAAATGTCCCCAAATGAATACCATGAAAGTCTTGGTGCACAAAAGTTTTGAGTTGGTTTGGTTTTTCACATGGCCATGGTTGTCGGTGCACCACGGCATAGGTAGATGGCTTGGTGGGGAGTTTTGTGAAAAAATGAAATTCGTGGTTTTTGAGATGTGAGGGTTGGAAAGGCCTAGAAATGTCCCCAAATGAATACCATGAAAGTCTTGGTGCACAAAAGTTTTGAGTTGGTTGGGTTTTGCACATGGCCAAGGTTGGCGGTGCACCAGGGCATAGCTAGATGGCTTGGTGGGGAGTTTTGTGAAAAAATGAAATTCATGGTTTTTGAGATGTGAGGGTTGGAATGGCCTAGAAATGTCCCCAAATGAATACCATGAAAGTCTTGGTGCACGAAAGTTTTGAGTTCGGAGGGTTTTGGACATGGCCAAGGTTGGCAGTGCACCACGGCATAACTAGAAGGCTTGTTGGGGAGATTTGTGAAAAAATGAAATTCGTGGTTTTTGAGATGTGAGGGTTGGAAAGGCCTAGAAATGTCCCCAAATGAATACCATGAAAGTCTTGGTGCACGAAAGTTTTGAGTTGGTTGGGTTTTTCACATGGCCATGGTTGTCAGTGCACCACGGCAAAGGTAGATGGCTTGGTGGGGAGTTTTGTGAAAAAATGAAATTCGTGGTTTTTGAGATGTGAGGGTTGGAAAGGCCTAGAAATGTCCCCAAATGAATACCATGAAAGTCTTGGTGCACAAAAGTTTTGAGTTGGTTGGGTTTTGCACATGGCCAAGGTTGGTGGTGCACCACGGCATAGCTAGATGGCTTGGTGGGGAGTTTTGTGAAAAAATGAAATTCATGGTTTTTGAGATGTGAGGGTTGGAATGGGCTAGAAATGTCCCCAAATGAATACCATGAAAGTCTTGGTGCACGAAAGTTTTGAGTTCGGAGGGTTTTGGACATGGCCAAGGTTGGCAGTGCACCACGGCATAGCTAGAAGGCTTGTTGGGGAGATTTGTGAAAAAATGAAATTCGTGGTTTTTGAGATGTGAGGGTTGGAAAGGCATAGAAATGTCCCCAAATGAATACCATGAAAGTCTTGGTGCACAAAAGTTTTGAGTTGGTTGGGTTTTTCACATGGCCATGGTTGTCGGTGCACCACGGCATAGCTAGATGGCTTGGTGGGGAGTTTTGTGAAAAAATGAAATTCATGGTTTTTGAGATATGAGGGTTGGAATGGCCTAGAAATGTCCCCAAATGTATACCATGAAAGTCTTGGTGCACGAAAGTTTTGAGTTCGGAGGGTTTTGGACATGGCCAAGGTTGGCGGTGCACCACGGCATAGCTAGAAGGCTTGGGGAGATTTGTGAAAAAATGAAATTCGTGGTTTTTGAGATGTGAGGGTTGGAAAGGCCTAGAAATGTCCCCAAATGAATACCATGAAAGTCTTGGTGCACAAAAGTTTTGAGTTGGTTTGGTTTTTCACATGGCCATGGTTGTCGGTGCACCACGGCATAGGTAGATGGCTTGGTGGGGAGTTTTGTGAAAAAATGAAATTCGTGGTTTTTGAGATGTGAGGGTTGGAAAGGCCTAGAAATGTCCCCAAATGAATACCATGAAAGTCTTGGTGCACAAAAGTTTTGAGTTGGTTGGGTTTTGCACATGGCCAAGGTTGGCGGTGCACCAGGGCATAGCTAGATGGCTTGGTGGGGAGTTTTGTGAAAAAATGAAATTCATGGTTTTTGAGATGTGAGGGTTGGAATGGCCTAGAAATGTCCCCAAATGAATACCATGAAAGTCTTGGTGCACGAAAGTTTTGAGTTCGGAGGGTTTTGGACATGGCCAAGGTTGGCAGTGCACCACGGCATAGCGAGAAGGCTTGTTGGGGAGATTTGTGAAAAAATGAAATTCGTGGTTTTTGAGATGTGAGGGTTGGAAAGGCCTAGAAATGTCCCCAAATGAATACCATGAAAGTCTTGGTGCACGAAAGTTTTGAGTTGGTTGGGTTTTTCACATGGCCATGGTTGTCAGTGCACCACGGCAAAGGTAGATGGCTTGGTGGGGAGTTTTGTGAAAAAATGAAATTCGTGGTTTTTGAGATGTGAGGGTTGGAAAGGCCTAGAAATGTCCCCAAATGAATACCATGAAAGTCTTGGTGCACAAAAGTTTTGAGTTGGTTGGGTTTTGCACATGGCCAAGGTTGGTGGTGCACCACGGCATAGCTAGATGGCTTGGTGGGGAGTTTTGTGAAAAAATGAAATTCATGGTTTTTGAGATGTGAGGGTTGGAATGGGCTAGAAATGTCCCCAAATGAATACCATGAAAGTCTTGGTGCACGAAAGTTTTGAGTTCGGAGGGTTTTGGACATGGCCAAGGTTGGCAGTGCACCACGGCATAGCTAGAAGGCTTGTTGGGGAGATTTGTGAAAAAATGAAATTCGTGGTTTTTGAGATGTGAGGGTTGGAAAGGCATAGAAATGTCCCCAAATGAATACCATGAAAGTCTTGGTGCACAAAAGTTTTGAGTTGGTTGGGTTTTTCACATGGCCATGGTTGTCGGTGCACCACGGCATAGCTAGATGGCTTGGTGGGGAGTTTTGTGAAAAAATGAAATTCATGGTTTTTGAGATATGAGGGTTGGAATGGCCTAGAAATGTCCCCAAATGAATACCATGAAAGTCTTGGTGCACGAAAGTTTTTAGTTCGGAGGGTTTTGGACATGGCCAAAGTTGGCGGTGCACCACGGCATAGCTAGAAGGCTTGTTGGGGAGATTTGTGAAAAAATGAAATTCGTGGTTTTTGAGATGTGAGGGTTGGAAAGGCCTAGAAATGTCCCCAAATGAATACCATGAAAGTCTTGGTGAACAAAAGTTTTGAGTTGGTTGGGTTTTGCACATGGCCAAGGTTGGCGGTGCACCACGGCATACCTAGATGGCTTGGTGAGGAGTTTTGTGAAAAAATGAAATTCATGGTTTTTGAGATGTGAGGGTTGGAATGGCCTAGAAATGTCCCCAAATGAATACCATGAAAGTCTTGGTGCACGAAAGTTTTGAGTTCGGAGGGTTTTGGAAATGGCCAAGGTTGGCAGTGCACCACGGCATAGCTAGAAGGCTTGTTGGGGAGATTTGTGAAAAAATGAAATTCGTGGTTTTTGAGATGTGAGGGTTGGAAAGGCCTAGAAATGTCCCCAAATGAATACCATGAAAGTCTTGGTGCACGAAAGTTTTGAGTTGGTTGGGTTTTTCACATGCCCATGGTTGTCAGTGCACCACGGCAAAGGTAGATGGCTTGGTGGGGAGTTTTGTGAAAAAATGAAATTCGTGGTTTTTGAGATGTGAGGGTTGGAAAGGCCTAGAAATGTCCCCAAATGAATACCATGAAAGTCTTGGTGCACAAAAGTTTTGAGTTGGTTGGGTTTTGCACATGGCCAAGGTTGGCGGTGCACCACGGCATAGCTAGATGGCTTGGTGGGGAGTTTTGTGAAAAAATGAAATTCATGGTTTTTGAGATATGAGGGTTGGAATGGCCTAGAAATGTCCCCAAATGAATACCATGAAAGTCTTGGTGCACGAAAGTTTTGAGTTCGGAGGGTTTTGGACATGGCCAAGGTTGGCGGTGCACCACGGCATAGCTAGAAGGCTTGTTGGGGAGATTTGTGAAAAAATGAAATTCGTGGTTTTTGAGATGTGAGGGTTGGAAAGGCCTAGAAATGTCCCCAAATGAATACCATGAAAGTCTTGGTGCACAAAAGTTTTGAGTTGGTTGGGTTTTTCACATGGCCATGGTTGTCGGTGCACCACGGCATAGGAGATGGCTTGGTGGGGAGTTTTGTGCAAAAATGAAATTCGTTGTTTTTGAGATGTGAGGGTTGGAAAGGCCTAGAAATGTCCCCAAATGAATACCATGAAAGTCTTGGTGCACGAAAGTTTTGAGTTCGGAGGGTTTTGGACATGGCCAAGGTTGGCGGTGCACCACGGCATAGCTAGAAGGCTTGTTGGGGAGATTTGTGAAAAAATGAAATTCGTGGTTTTTGAGATGTGAGGGTTGGAAAGGCCTAGAAATGTCCCCGAATGAATACCATGAAAGTCTTGGTGCACAAAAGTTTTGAGTTGGTTGGGTTTTTCACATGGCCATGGTTGGTGGTGCACCACGGCATAGCTAGATGGCTTGGTGGGGAGTTTTGTGAAAAAATGAAATTCATGGTTTTTGAGATGTGAGGGTTGGAATGGGCTAGAAATGTCCCCAAATGAATACCATGAAAGTCTTGGTGCACGAAAGTTTTGAGTTGGTTGGGTTTTGCACATGGCCAAGGTTGGTGGTGCACCACGGCATAGCTAGATGGCTTGGTGGGGAGTTTTGTGAAAAAATGAAATTCATGGTTTTTGAGATGTGAGGGTTGGAATGGGCTAGAAATGTCCCCAAATGAATACCATGAAAGTCTTGGTGCACGAAAGTTTTGAGTTCGGAGGGTTTTGGACATGGCCAAGGTTGGCAGTGCACCACGGCATAGCTAGAAGGCTTGTTGGGGAGATTTGTGAAAAAATGAAATTCGTGGTTTTTGAGATGTGAGGGTTGGAAAGGCATAGAAATGTCCCCAAATGAATACCATGAAAGTCTTGGTGCACAAAAGTTTTGAGTTGGTTGGGTTTTTCACATGGCCATGGTTGTCGGTGCACCACGGCATAGCTAGATGGCTTGGTGGGGAGTTTTGTGAAAAAATGAAATTCATGGTTTTTGAGATATGAGGGTTGGAATGGCCTAGAAATGTCCCCAAATGAATACCATGAAAGTCTTGGTGCACGAAAGTTTTTAGTTCGGAGGGTTTTGGACATGGCCAAAGTTGGCGGTGCACCACGGCATAGCTAGAAGGCTTGTTGGGGAGATTTGTGAAAAAATGAAATTCGTGGTTTTTGAGATGTGAGGGTTGGAAAGGCCTAGAAATGTCCCCAAATGAATACCATGAAAGTCTTGGTGAACAAAAGTTTTGAGTTGGTTGGGTTTTGCACATGGCCAAGGTTGGCGGTGCACCACGGCATACCTAGATGGCTTGGTGAGGAGTTTTGTGAAAAAATGAAATTCATGGTTTTTGAGATGTGAGGGTTGGAATGGCCTAGAAATGTCCCCAAATGAATACCATGAAAGTCTTGGTGCACGAAAGTTTTGAGTTCGGAGGGTTTTGGAAATGGCCAAGGTTGGCAGTGCACCACGGCATAGCTAGAAGGCTTGTTGGGGAGATTTGTGAAAAAATGAAATTCGTGGTTTTTGAGATGTGAGGGTTGGAAAGGCCTAGAAATGTCCCCAAATGAATACCATGAAAGTCTTGGTGCACGAAAGTTTTGAGTTGGTTGGGTTTTTCACATGCCCATGGTTGTCAGTGCACCACGGCAAAGGTAGATGGCTTGGTGGGGAGTTTTGTGAAAAAATGAAATTCGTGGTTTTTGAGATGTGAGGGTTGGAAAGGCCTAGAAATGTCCCCAAATGAATACCATGAAAGTCTTGGTGCACAAAAGTTTTGAGTTGGTTGGGTTTTGCACATGGCCAAGGTTGGCGGTGCACCACGGCATAGCTAGATGGCTTGGTGGGGAGTTTTGTGAAAAAATGAAATTCATGGTTTTTGAGATATGAGGGTTGGAATGGCCTAGAAATGTCCCCAAATGAATACCATGAAAGTCTTGGTGCACGAAAGTTTTGAGTTCGGAGGGTTTTGGACATGGCCAAGGTTGGCGGTGCACCACGGCATAGCTAGAAGGCTTGTTGGGGAGATTTGTGAAAAAATGAAATTCGTGGTTTTTGAGATGTGAGGGTTGGAAAGGCCTAGAAATGTCCCCAAATGAATACCATGAAAGTCTTGGTGCACAAAAGTTTTGAGTTGGTTGGGTTTTTCACATGGCCATGGTTGTCGGTGCACCACGGCATAGGAGATGGCTTGGTGGGGAGTTTTGTGCAAAAATGAAATTCGTTGTTTTTGAGATGTGAGGGTTGGAAAGGCCTAGAAATGTCCCCAAATGAATACCATGAAAGTCTTGGTGCACGAAAGTTTTGAGTTCGGAGGGTTTTGAACATGGCCAAGGTTGGCGGTGCACCACGGCATAGCTAGAAGGCTTGTTGGGGAGATTTGTGAAAAAATGAAATTCGTGGTTTTTGAGATGTGAGGGTTGGAAAGGCCTAGAAATGTCCCCGAATGAATACCATGAAAGTCTTGGTGCACAAAAGTTTTGAGTTGGTTGGGTTTTTCACATGGCCATGGTTGGTGGTGCACCACGGCATAGCTAGATGGCTTGGTGGGGAGTTTTGTGAAAAAATGAAATTCATGGTTTTTGAGATGTGAGGGTTGGAATGGGCTAGAAATGTCCCCAAATGAATACCATGAAAGTCTTGGTGCACGAAAGTTTTGAGTTGGTTGGGTTTTGCACATGGCCAAGGTTGGTGGTGCACCACGGCATAGCTAGATGGCTTGGTGGGGAGTTTTGTGAAAAAATGAAATTCATGGTTTTTGAGATGTGAGGGTTGGAATGGGCTAGAAATGTCCCCAAATGAATACCATGAAAGTCTTGGTGCACGAAAGTTTTGAGTTCGGAGGGTTTTGGACATGGCCAAGGTTGGCAGTGCACCACGGCATAGCTAGAAGGCTTGTTGGGGAGATTTGTGAAAAAATGAAATTCGTGGTTTTTGAGATGTGAGGGTTGGAAAGGCCTAGAAATGTCCCCAAATGAATACCATGAAAGTCTTGGTGCACAAAAGTTTTGAGTTGGTTGGGTTTTTCACATGGCCATGGTTGTCGGTGCACCACGGCATAGCTAGATGGCTTGGTGGGGAGTTTTGTGAAAAATGAAATTCATGGTTTTTGAGATATGAGGGTTGGAATGGCCTAGAAATGTCCCCAAATGAATACCATGAAAGTCTTGGTGCACGAAAGTTTTGAGTTCGGAGGGTTTTGGACATAGCCAAGGTTGGCGGTGCACCACGGCATAGCTAGAAGGCTTGTTGGGGAGATTTGTGAAAAAATGAAATTCGTGGTTTTTGAGATGTGAGGGTTGGAAAGGCCTAGAAATGTCCCCAAATGAATACCATGAAAGTCTTGGTGCACAAAAGTTTTGAGTTGGTTGGGTTTTGCACATGGCCAAGGTTGGCGGTGCACCACGGCATACCTAGATGGCTTGGTGAGGAGTTTTGTGAAAAAATGAAATTCATGGTTTTTGAGATGTGAGGGTTGGAATGGCCTAGAAATGTCCCCAAATGAATACCATGAAAGTCTTGGTGCACGAAAGTTTTGAGTTCGGAGGGTTTTGGACATGGCCAAGGTTGGCAGTGCACCACGGCATAGCTAGAAGGCTTGTTGGGGAGATTTGTGAAAAAATGAAATTCGTGGTTTTTGAGATGTGAGGGTTGGAAAGGCCTAGAAATGTCCCCAAATGAATACCATGAAAGTCTTGGTGCACGAAAGTTTTGAGTTGGTTGGGTTTTTCACATGGCCATGGTTGTCGGTGCACCACGGCATAGGTAGATGGCTTGGTGGGGAGTTTTGTGAAAAAATGAAATTCGTGGTTTTTGAGATGTGAGGGTTGGAAAGGCCTAGAAATGTCCCCAAATGAATACCATGAAAGTCTTGGTGCACAAAAGTTTTGAGTTGGTTGGGTTTTGCACATGGCCAAGGTTGGCGGTGCACCACGGCACAGCTAGATGGCTTGGTGGGGAGTTTTGTGAAAAAATGAAATTCATGGTTTTTGAGATGTGAGGGTTGGAATGGCCTAGAAATGTCCCCAAATGAATACCATGAAAGTCTTGGTGCACGAAAGTTTTGAGTTCGGAGGGTTTTGGACATGGCCAAGGTTGGCGGTGCACCACGGCATAGCTAGAAGGCTTGTTGGGGAGATTTGTGAAAAAATGAAATTCGTGGTTTTTGAGATGTGAGGGTTGGAAAGGCCTAGAAATGTCCCCAAATGAATACCATGAAAGTCTTGGGGCACAGAAGTTTTGAGTTGGTTGGGTTTTTCACATGGCCATGGTTGTCGGTGCACCACGGCATAGGTAGATGGCTTGGTGGGGAGTTTTGTGAAAAAATGAAATTCATGGTTTTTGAGATATGAGGGTTGGAATGGCCTAGAAATGTCCCCAAATGAATACCATGAAAGTCTTGGTGCACGAAAGTTTTGAGTTCGGAGGGTTTTGGACATGGCCAAGGTTGGCAGTGCACCACGGCATAGCTAGAAGGCTTGTTGGGGAGATTTGTGAAAAAATGAAATTCGTGGTTTTTGAGATGTGAGGGTTGGAAAGGCCTAGAAATGTCCCCAAATGAATACCATGAAAGTCTTGGTGCACAAAAGTTTTGAGTTGGTTGGGTTTTGCACATGGCCAAGGTTGGCGGTGCACCACGGCATAGCTAGATGGCTTGGTGGGGAGTATTGTGAAAAAATGAAATTCATGGTTTTTGAGATGTGAGGGTTGGAATGGCCTAGAAATGTCCCCAAATGAATACCGTGAAAGTCTTGGTGCACGAAAGTTTTGAGTTCGGAGGGTTTTGGACATGGCCAAGGTTGGCAGTGCACCACGGCATAGCTAGAAGGCTTGTTGGGGAGATTTGTGAAAAAATAAAATTCGTGGTTTTTGAGATGTGAGGGTTGGAAAGGCCTAGAAATGTCCCCAAATGAATACCATGAAAGTCTTGGTGCATGAAAGTTTTGAGTTGGTTGGGTTTTTCACATGGCCATGGTTGTCGGTGCACCACGACATAGGTAGATGGCTTGGTGGGGAGTTTTGTGAAAAAATGAAATTCGTGGTTTTTGAGATGTGAGGGTTGGAAAGGCCTAGAAATGTCCCCAAATGAATACCATGAAAGTCTTGGTGCACAAAAGTTTTGAGTTGGTTGGGTTTTGCACATGGCCAAGGTTGGCGGTGCACCACGGCATAGCTAGATGGCTTGGTGGGGAGTTTTGTGAAAAAATGAAATTCATGGTTTTTGAGATATGAGGGTTGGAATGGCCTAGAAATGTCCCCAAATGAATACCATGAAAGTCTGGGTACACTAAAGTTTTGAGTTCGGAGGGTTTTGGACATGGCCAAGGTTGGCGGTGCACCACGGCATAGCTAGAAGGCTTGTTGGGGAGATTTGTGAAAAAATGAAATTCGTGGTTTTTGAGATGTGAGGGTTGGAAAGGCCTCCAAATGTCCCCAAATGAATACCATGAAAGTCTTGGTGCACGAAAGTTTTGAGTTCGGAGGGTTTTGCACATGGCCAAAGTTGGCGGTGCACCGCGGCATAGCTAGATGGCCTGGTGGGGAGTTTTGTGAAAAAATGAAATTCGTGGTTTTTGAGATGTGAGGGTTGGAAAGGCCTAGAAATGTCCCCAAATGAATACCATGAAAGTCTTGCTGCACAAAAGTTTTGAGTTGGTTGGGTTTTGCACATGGCCAAGGTTGGCGGTGCACCACGGCATAGCAAGAAGGCTTGGTGGGGAGATTTGTGAAAAAATGAAATTCGTGGTTTT
>NC_140801.1:16716031-16718531 GCF_037176805.1 Vigna unguiculata
GGTTTTTGAGATATGAGGGTTGGAAAGGCCTCCAAATGCCCCCAAATGAATACCATGAAAGTCTTGGTGCACGAAAGTTTTGAGTTGGTTGGGTTTTGCACTTGGCCAAGGTTGGCGGTGCACCACGGCATAGCTAGATGGCTTGGTGGGGAGTTTTGTGAAAAAATGAAATTCGTGGTTTTTGAGATGTGAGGGTTGGAAAGGCATCCAAATGTCCCCAAATGAATACCATGAAATTCTTGGTGCACGAAAGTTTTGAGTTCGGAGGGTTTTGCTCATGGCCAAGGTTGGCGGTGCACCACGGCATAGCTAGAAAGGCTTGGTGGGGAGATTTGTGAAAAAATGAAATTCGTGGTTTTTGAGATGTGAGGGTTGGAAAGGCCTCCAAATGCCCCCAAATGAATACCATGAAAGTCTTGGTGCACGAAAGTTTTGAGTTGGTTGGGTTTTGCACTTGGCCAAGGTTGGCGGTGCACCACGGCATAGCTAGATGGCTTGGTGGGGAGTTTTGTGAAAAAATGAAATTCGTGATTTTTGAGATGTGAGGGTCGGAATGGCCTAGAAATGCCCCCAAATGAATACCATGAAAGTCTTGGTGCACGAAAGTTTTGAGTTGGTTGGGTTTTGCACATGGCCAAGGTTGGCGGTGCACCACGGCATAGCTAGATGGCTTGGTGGGGAGTTTTGTGAAAAAATGAAATTCGTGGTTTTTGAGATGTGAGGGTTGGAATGGCCTAGAAATGTCCCCAAATGAGTACCATGAAAGTCTTGGTGCACGAAAGTTTTAAGTTCGGAGGGTTTTGCACTTGGCCAAGGTTGGCGGTGCACCACGGCATAGCTAGAAGGCTTGGTGGGGAGTTTTGTGAAAAAATGAAATTCGTGGTTTTTGAGATGTGAGGGTTGGAATGGCCTAGAAATGTCCCCAAATGAATACCATGAAAGTCTTGGTGCACGAAAGTTTTGAGTTCGGAGGGTTTTGCTCATGGCCAAGGTTGGCGGTGCACCACGACATAGCTAGAAGGCTTGGTGGGGAGTTTTGTGAAAAAATGAAATTCGTGGTTTTTGAGATGTGAGGGTTGGAAAGGCCTCCAAATGTCCCCAAATGAGTACTGTAAAATTGTTGGTGCACAAAAGTTTTGAATTGGATGCATTTTGAACTTGGCCAAGTTGGTCGGTGCACCGCGACTAGATAGCTTGGTGCCAAAATTTGTCAAATTTAAGACCTTGGCCAAACTGAATGAAATTTTGTGGGGAGGTTCCTGATATTGTTTAGTGGTGGACTGGAAAAAATGAGGTCCAAATTCGAAGTCTACATGTGCTTTTCTATTTTTCCCGATTTTACACATACCCGGTAAGTAAAAAAAATAAAAAAAATAGTTCCCCTTCGAGAAAAATTATGAAATTTGGTGAGCAAGGAGATACTATTATTCTACGAATTACTGCAAAAAATCGCATCAAAATTCGAAGTGTAGCCCGAGATATGGACTTATGTCTACTCAAAAAAAGTGTATCTACTTGTACAATTTTGCCTTTTGCATATTAACCTCTTATAGGGGGGGGAGTGCTCCTTGAGCCGGCCAGCTCCACACTGGCAGGTTTTAAAGGGAGCTTGATGAGGCCTCCCCCCTCACGTGGTGCGTGCGTTAGCATGTTTATCATGGCACAACTAGCCTCTTCATAGTTGTTGAGCTTTATTAATACCAACACACGGTCGTCACTGATCGTTGGTTAGCTCGGCAGCTAGTTCCTCGGATATTGTGGAAAATTATTTTCATGCCTAGCGATGCTTGACTCTGCGTCACTTGATGTTTCCATTTGCTTGCTTGCCCATGGTAGGTGGGGGGTGGACCGTCTTGTGGTGTGGTGTCTTGCGAACGTGTGGGTGTGTGAGTTGTGATCGAGATGTACTTGCTGGCTGGCTCCATGCCTTGCGTATCGAACGGTCAAGCATGCATCTCTTCCATTTTCACCCGTTGCCTTGGGTGATATTGGTTGATCAGTCCCTGTGTTGCCTACCCACTAGACGGTACTTCTGTGGTTGCTTCGAATTCTATCTTTCCATCACGAAGAGGTGTTGGAGGATCCTAATGTCACGCACGTGTTCCATCTAGTGAAACATCTCAGTGATGCACGTGTTGGGGCTAGTTCTTTTGGATGCGGTGCATTATATGAACTCGGGTTTACTTTAGCGACCCAGTCAACATAATTCGGTTGTGTCCCTTGATTGAGACGTTGTCCTTGAACTTGTTGTGAACAATATCGTTCTTTCACAACCCGTCGTCTTGAGTGCGATGGAAGGCAAATAAGATGTGCTTTGGCATGTCATGCACGTACTCGATTGTGGGAAGTGTGAGAAAGTGTTGTTGACAACCCGTGGGAAATGGAATGTGGCAAATCGTGACGAGCTCTTCGTGGATCTGCGAAGAAGACGACCTTTGGGCCTGTTGGAAACGAGGGAGGCGATGTTGAACTGCGAAGAAGATGGACTTTTGGGTTGTTT
>NC_140801.1:16748531-16751031 GCF_037176805.1 Vigna unguiculata
TGGAAAGGCCTCCAAATGCCCCCAAATGAATACCATGAAATTCTTGGTGCACGAAAGTTTTGAGTTCGGAGGGTTTTGCACATGGCCAAGGTTGGCGGTGCACCACGGCATAGCTAAATGGCTTGGTGGGGAGTTTTGCGAAAAAATGAAATTCGTGATTTTTGAGATGTGAGGGTTGGAAAGGCCTCCAAATGCCCCCAAATGAATACCATGAAATTCTTGGTGCACGAAAGTTTTGAGTTCGGAGGGTTTTGCACATGGCCAAGTTGGTCGGTGCACCGCGGCATAGCTAAATGGCTTGTGTGGAGTTTTGTGAAAAAATGAAATTCGTGGTTTTTGAGATGCGAGGGTTGGAAAGGCCTCCAAATGTCGCCAAATGAGTACTGTAAAAGTGTTGGTGCACAAAAGTTTTGAATTGGATGCATTTTGCACATGGCCAAGTTGGTCGGTGCACCGCGACTAGATAGGTTGGTGCCAAAATTTGTCAAATTTAAGACCTTGGCCAAACTGAATGAAATTTTGTGGGGAGGTTCCTGATATTGTTTAGTGGTGGACTGGAAAAAATGAGGTCGAAATTCGAAGTCTACATGTGCTTTTCTATTTTTCCCGATTTTACACATACCAGGTAAGTAAAAAAAATAAAAAAAATAGTTCCCCTTCGAGAAAAATTATGAAATTTGGTGAGCAAGGAGATACCATTATTCTACGAATTACTGCAAAAAATCGCATCAAAATTCGAAGTGTAGCCCGAGATATGGACTTATGTCTGCTCAAAAAAAGTGTATCTACTTGTACAATTTTGCCTTTTGCATATTAACCTCTTATAGGGGGGGAGTGCTCCTTGAGCCGGCCAGCTCCACACTGGCAGGTTTTAAAGGGAGCTTGATGAGGCCTCCCCCCTCACGTGGTGCGTGCGTTAGCATGTTTATCATGGCACAACTAGCCTCTTCATAGTTGTTGAGCTTTATTAATACCAACACACGGTCGTCACTGATCGTTGGTTAGCTCGGCAGCTAGTCCCTCGGATATTGTGGAAAGTTATTTTCATGCCTAGCGATGCTTGACCCTGCGTCACTTGATGTTTCCATTTGCTTGCTTGCCCATGGTAGGTGGGGGGTGGACCATCTTGTGGTGTTGTGTCTTGCGTGATCGAGATGCACTTGCTGGCTGGCTCCATGCCTTGCGTATCGAACGGTCAAGCATGCATCTCTTCCATTTTCACCCGTTGCCTTGGGTGATATTGGTTGATCAGTCCCTGTGTTGCCTACCCACTAGACGGTACTTCTGTGGTTGCTTCGAATTCTATCTTTCCATCACGAAGAGGTGTTGGAGGATCCTAATGTCACGCACGTGTTCCATCTAGTGAAACATCTCAGTGATGCACGTGTTGTGGCTAGTTCTTTTGGATGCGGTGCATTATATGAACTCGGGTTTACTTTAGCGACCCAGTCAACATAATTCGGTTGTGTCCCTTGATTGAGACGTTGTCCTTGAACTTGTTGTGAACAATATCGTTCTTCCACAACCCGTCGTCTTGAGTGCGATGGAAGGCAAATAAGATGTGCTTTGGCATGTCATGCACGTACTCGATTGCGGGAAGTGTGAGAAAGTGTTGTTGACAACCCGTGGGAAATGGAATGTGGCAAATCGTGATGAGCTCTTCGTGGATCTGCGAAGAAGACGACCTTTGGGCCTGTTGGAAACGAGGGAGGCGATGTTGAACTGCGAAGAAGATGGACTTTTGGGTTGTTTGAATCAATGGGAGGCCACGCGAGAACTCCGAATACTATGGACTCTTGGGTTGTTGGAAGCAACGGGAGGCCCCGCTAGAACTCCGAATACTACGGACTCTTGGGTTGTTGGAAGCAAGGGGAGGCCCCGCTAGAACTCCGAATACTATGGACTCTTGGGTTGTTGGAAGCAAGGGGAGGTCCCGCTAGAACTCCGAATACTACGGACTCTTGGGTTGTTGGAAGCAAGGGGAGGCCCCGCTAGAACTCCGAATACTATGGACTCTTGGGTTGTTGGAAGCAAGGGGAGGCCCCGCTAGAACTCCGAATACTATGGACTCTTGGGTTGTTGGCAACGACAACTTGGGGGGATGACACTGGAAAAGAGTGAACTAGGCCAAACTGCGAACAAGGCAACTTGGGGGGATGACACTGGAAAAGAGTGAACTAGGCCAAACTGCGAACAAGGCAACTTGGGGGGATGATGCTGGAAAAGAGTGAACTAGACCGAACTGCGAACAAGGCAACTTGGGGGGATGACGCTGGAAAAGAGTGAACTAGGCCGAACTGCGAACAAGACAACTTGGGGGGATGATGCTGGAAAAGAGTGAACTAGGCCGAACTGCGCCCAAGGCAACTTGGGGGGATGACGCTGGAAAAGAGTGAACTTGGCCAAACTGCGAGGAGGGCAACTTAGAGGAAAGTTGGAAACGAGGGAGACTTAGCCGAACTGCGAAGAAGGCAGGTTTTTGGGAAGTTGGAATCGACTG